>NC_080435.1:63742041-63969541 GCF_028018845.1 Melospiza georgiana | reverse complement strand
GGAAACCCTGAGCCCAAGGTCCTGGAGATCAGAGAGGTTTGGGAGGGTGGGACGAGTTCCTGAGCAGCCATTGGGAGGAGCGGCTGGCATTCTGTGCAGCACACGCAGAAGGGCAGAGAGATAAACCAGCAGAGATAAAACAGCCTCTGAGACACGGGGAAACGACAGAACCCAGGAGCTGAGCGGGGTTTGCTCCCCAGAGCTGCTGGGGCTGCGCTGGGCACTGAGAGAGCTGCTCGGGCACGGGTTGCGTCTGCACAGCCCAACAGCAAGGGACAGAAAAACACAGGGAAAGCTCCTCAGTGCCGGCCAGCCCTGTCCTGCACAGACAGACACCCTGGGGCACGGACAGACAGACAGCCCGCGGGACAGACAGAATCTCAGGGCATGGACAGACATCCCTGGGGACAGACAGACATCCTGGGGCACGGACAGACAGACAGACCAGGGACACACAGACAGCCCAAGGACAGACAGACAGGTGTCCCAGGGCACAGACAGTCATGCTGGGGGACAGACAGACAGACATCCTGGGGCATGGACATACAGGCAGACATCCCACGGCATGGACAGACAGACATCCTGGGGGACAAACAGACACCTCAGGACACAGACAGACACCCCAGGGCATGGACAGACCGACACCCCGGAGTGCAGACATCATACCAGGGGACAGACAGACATCCCAGGGCACAGATAGACATCCCAGGGCATGGACAGACAGACACACAGACAGACACCCCTGATGCTGATCTCCTGTCACACCACAGAACCCAGGGAGATCCATGGAATGCTGATCTCCTGCTGTGCTGGTGTTCACAGGGGTCCCAGGATGAGGGAAGAGACGAGGATCTGACTCCATGTTTCAGAAGGCTGATTTATTGTTTTATGATATATATTATATTAAAACTATACTAAAAGAATAGAAGAAAAGATTCCATCAGAAGGCTTGAAAGGAAAAGAGAGAGAATGGAACGATAACAAAATCTTGTGACTGACCACACAGTCCCATACAGCTGACTGTGATTGGCCATTAATTACAAACATCCAACATGGGCCAATCCCAGATGCACCTGTTGCATCCCACAGCAGCAGATAACCATTGTTTACATTTTGTTCCTGAGGCCTCCCAGCTTCTCAGGAGGAAAAATCCCAAGGAAAGGATTTTCCATAAAAGATGTCTGTGACATGCTGTTACATCACAGAACCCCAGGATCCCTCCCAGCCCAGGGAGTCCCAGCTGTGCCCAATGCCCACCCTGTGCCCAGCCCAGAGCTCTCAGTGCCACCTCCAGGGATGGGCACTGCAACCCTCCCTGGGCAGTGCCAAGGCCTGAGCCCCCTTTCCGTGGGGAAATTCCTGCTGGAATATTGATACAGTATTGGCATCACTGATCCAGTGATCAGTCACTCCCCAGGCACCCTTCACTCCCTTTGCTGTGTGGGTTTGGCAGCAAAGAGCTGCGCCTGATTTAGCAAAGATCAATATATCCCTGGTGGAGTTGTTTCACTGTTCAGCACCATTTTTTGGTAGTAAATTTCATTCACTTTAGACTGTTGACCAAGGGAGAATTGATACCTATCCTCGTCTTTTAAACCCCATTAACCCCATGATGGAACAAACATAGAGAAGCCCATTAATTCAAATATACATAATCAAAAAGTCATGCAAGCTAAATTAGATATACAGTTAGAGCAAGAGATGCCATCTGTTCAAACTTTCTAAGGGCTAAAGTAGCTGAGATGAAGCCAATTTTGGTAACAATAATAAAATTATGCTGCGGAATTACAGGCTCTGTGTCTCACCATTTATTCCCTTTCTCCCAAATTATTCTCCTAAATCATATGAATACAATCCCCTTCACTCTTTCATTGTTCTGCTTTTCTTTTCACTATGAAATCCACCAACCCTTGTCAGGGAAAGGCAGAACAGGAGCTGCAGAGCTGCTGAAGTGCTGTAGGAAAACGTGTCATTAATTTCTGAGAGCAGTAATTTCAGAGATTTTACACGCTCCCTTCAGCCGGTCACTGCTTGTTTCAACACGGGCAAATCGGTGTTAAATTACAGCGCTGGCCCTTGGGGGCAGTGTCCGGAATGGGGCTGGGCTGGTGGCCCTGGGCTGTGCCACACAGGGGACAATCCCTGGAATGGCCCTGGGCTGTGCCACACAGGGGACAATGCTCAAAGTGGGGCTGGGCTGTGCCACACAGGGGGACAATCCCCGGAATGGGGCTGGGCTGTGTCACACAGGGGACAATCCCCAAAGTGGAGCTGGGCTGTGTCACACAGAGGGACAATGCTGGGCTGGTGGCCCTGGGCTGTGTCACACAGGGGACAATCCCCGGAATGGGGCTGGGCTGTGCCACACAGGGGACAATCTCCAATGTGGGGCTGGGCTGTGTCACACAGGGGACAATCCCCGGAATGGGGCTGGGCTGTGTCACACAGGGGACAATGCTCAAAGTGGGGCTGGGCTGTGTCACACAGGGGACAATCCCCAGAATGGGGCTGGGCTGGTGGCCCTGGGCTGTGTCACACAGGGGACAATCCCCGGAATGGGGCTGGGCTGTGTCACACAGGGGACAATCCCCAGAATGGGGTTGGGCTGTGTCACACAGGGGACAATGCTGGGCTGGTGGCCCTGGGCTGTGTCACACAGGGGACAATCCCCAGAATGGTTCTGGTCTTGTGGCCCTGCGCTGTCACACAGGGGGAAAATCCCCTGGACTCTGCTGGGCTTGTCACACAGGGGGACAATCCCCAGAATGGGGCTGGGCCGGTGGCCCTGGGCTGTGTCACACAAGGGCAGAGCCTGAGCACCCTCCCATAGCCCTCAAACCCAGCTCCTGGGGGAGTCCTGAGCCAAAACTCGTTTGGTGGCACAATAACTTAATGCAGCCCCTGTGTCACACCCAGCTCCTGTCACACCCAGCTGTCACACCAGATCCTGTCACACCCAGCCCCTGTCACGCCCAGTCCCTGTCACACCCATCCCCTGTGTCACACCCAGCCCTGTGTCATGCCCAGATCCTGTCACACCCATCTCCTGTGTCACACCCAGCTCCTGTCACACCCATTCCCTGTCACACCCATTCCCTGTGTCACACTCAGCCCCTGTGTCACACCCAGCTCCTGTCACACCCAGCCCCTGTGTCACACCCAGCTCCTGTGTCACACCCAGCCCTGTGTCACACCCAGCTGTCACACCAGATCCTGTCACACCCAGCCCCTGTCACGCCCAGTCCCTGTCACACCCAGCCCCTGTGTCACACCCAGCTCCTGTCACACCAGATCCTGTCACACCCAGCTCCTGTGTCACACCCATTCCCTGTGTCACACTCAGCCCCTGTGTCACACCCAGCTCCTGTCACACCCATTCCCTGTGTCACACTCAGCCCCTGTGTCACACCCAGCTCCTGTCACACCCATTCCCTGTCACACCCAGCCCTGTGCCACACCCATTCCCTGTGCCACACCCAGCCCCTGTGTCACACCCAGCTCCTGTCACACCCATTCCCTGTCACACCCAGCCCCTGTGTCACACCCAGCTCCTGTCACACCCATTCCCTGTGTCACACCCAGCTCCTGTGTCACACCCAGCTCCTGTGTCACACCCATCCCCTGTGTCACACCCAGCCCCTGTGTCACACTCAGTCCCTGTGTCACACCCAGCTCCTGTCACACCCATTCCCTGTCACACCCAGCTCCTGTGTCACACCCAGCCCCTGTGTCACACCCAGCTCCTGTGTCACACCCAGCTCCTGTGTCACACCCATCCCCTGTGTCACACCCAGCTCCTGTGTCACACTCAGTCCCTGTGTCACACCCAGCTCCTGTCACACCCAGCTCCTGTCACACCCAGCTCCTGTCACACTCAGCCCCTGTGTCACACCCAGCTCCTGTCACACCCATTCCCTGTCACACCCAGCTCCTGTCACACCCAGCCCTGTGTCACACCCAGCTCCTGTCACACCCAGCCCTGTGTCACACCCAGCCCCTTTGGCCTTTGTGTGACTGCAGTTCTCTCCCAGAGAAGGAACTGGCCCACACAATATTTTTTGATGTTTCAACCATTTTTATCTTTTTTCCTCCCTCCACTACAACGCTCAGACCTGACAGCCGAGGGATTTTTTTTATAAATATGTTTCCACTAAAAGCCTCTGGTCTCGCCATTCCTGCAGGAAACAATACATCTCAAAAATGGTTTTACCAAGGAACCCTTGATCTCCAGGAATACAGGTGCTGTGATTTCCCCAGGAAGGGCCTGTCCTCCAGGGGAGGGGGCGGGCAGGGGCTGTGAGCAGTGACCCTGGGCAGGAGCAGAGCCAGCTGCCTGCCTGCACTGCCCCGTGCTGCAGCATTTATCTTTGTCCCCAGAACAGGGATCTCTCCCGCTCTCAGCCTCGTGCTCCCTCCTGAAGAGCAATTTCTGACACTGCAGAGCATTTTTTATCCCCAGCATTTTCATCCATTGTGCGTTGTCTCCCTCATTTTTCAGGAATCCTTCTCCCCAAGGTTCTTGCATATTTATCTGAGCAGGGGTTGGGAGCTGGAGTGGGTGTCAGACCATGATGCCAGCCATAAAACCTGACTGAGGAGAATTCATTTTCCCTCTTGGAGAGCCAGGAGCGGGTGCCACAGCAGCTGGGAACATGTGAGCCAGCATTAAAGCGCTCCCAGATCAACCCAGAGAGGATAGCTGGCATTTTTCACAGATATTTATGATTCTGCAGAATTAGCAAATCATATTTAAGTATATGAGGTTTTTTAGCCTGAAAACAAAAATAAAGCAGGAACAGTAATGTGTAAATCTAGAACACTGAAAACGAGTCAAGGGAGTTTACAAACCCTGTTAAAGATGAATTTCTAATGAGATACGACAAGAAATTAATCCCGTGTGACTTGGGTAATCAACACAACAGTTCCAATTTATAACCAAGGGGGAGGGTAACTTTACTACAAGTTTTTGAGGGAAGTTGTAGGGAAAACTGTCAATAAAAACACTGGGGGCAAACTGCTGAGGACAGAATGGGTGTTTGTAACAGCCCCGGGTTAGGAAGGCGTTGGACACCCAAAAAAAGAGATTTAAGCTCCAGCCTAGGGAGCCTTCCCAGGTGCCCAGGAGGTGGGAGCATCCCAAACCCCACAAAGTGCCAGGGTCCTGTCAGGCTGCTCCCTCCTCGGGCTTGGCTCTGTCCTGGAGCTCTCCCTGCACCACCATCTCCCAAGCCAAACTGCATTTCTGCTCCTGGGCTGCCCCCCGTGCCACCCCTGCTTGTCACTGTGGTGTTTGCTGAAAAATCCCTTCACCAGGGTTTCCTTTCCTGGCAAGATGAGAATCCTCAACTTCTCCATGTTTTCCTCCTCTGGAATGTGGTCTGGAGATTGTTCATCCAAACATGTGAATTGTTTTTAATTAATGGCCAATCACAGCCAGCTGTGTTGGGACGGGTCAATCACAGGTTTCTATTATTTATTCTTTTTTAGCTTTCTGACATCTCCTTTCTCTTTCTTTAGTATAGTTTTAGTATATAATTTTCATATTAAAATTTCATACAATACGATATGATTCGAAACGATACGATACAATACAATATGATACAATACAATACAATACAATACAATACAATACAATACAATACAATAATATAATATAATATAATATAATATAATATAATATAATATAATATAATATAATATAATATAATATAATATAATATAATATAATACAATACAATACAATATAATATAATATAATATAATATAATATAATATAATATAATATAATATAATATAATATAATATAATATAATTAATATAATATAAATCAGCCTTCTGAGAGTCAAATTCTCATCTCTCACCTCGTCCTGGGGACCCTCACATCACCACAACACCTGCTCACTTCTGAGCTGCCCTGGGCCCTGTCCCCTCTTGGTGACAGCACCTGGCCAGAGGGGATGCCAGGATCCACAGACACAATCAGTTCCTGGTTAAAATATCTCCTAAATATCCTCATATAAAATGTGAATAAAGATGGCTTTTCCTTTTTTTTCCTTCCCCAGGAATTTAGTGAGCACAATAAGCAGCTTAGGAATGCATGGAGGTGTAAATAAGGCAGGGTGCAGTGACCCAGCACAGGGAGCCGGGTGCTGGGGCCGCTGTCATTGTACAAGTTGCCACCGTGGTGAAAATAAATTACATGTATGTGCTGTCTGTGAGTCAGCCATCGGAGCAACAGCTGAGGGGAAAAGCTTCCACAATTCTATTAGCTGTAATGGATTTGGAGGTTCAAACACCATCTATCATCCCAGGCCCACCCAAAATGAAAAGCAATATGTAGAGCTAATTAAATACAGTGCCAGCAATTAACTGCTCTGCAGAGGTGCTGATTCCCAGGGTGAAGGGGTGGATGCCATTCCCAGCGGCACTTCTGGCACCAGGGGACCCCAGCAGGGCTGTGTCCAGCTCTGGGCCTGTGGGAAATGGATTGAGAGAATTCTCAAAGCTGACAGAAGGTTCACATAGTTTGTACCTGTCTGATAAGGTCTCTGGTGTTGAGATGGCTTGAGGTGTTGGAAAGTCTCTTTTTCCCAGCCCCAAGACTGCAGAAGAAGGCAGAATTCCTCAGCTCTGGGTCTCAAGGTTGTTTATTTGCTGTTATCCATTACATTCTCTCTCTGACCTGCTGAGATCTGTCCAGCAGGTCAGGTTGAGGCACACTGAAAGCCCTTGGGGCTGTGTTATCTTTTTATACTAAAAACTACGTGTACTTTATTTACAATAATTTTCCAATACCTATCACCTATGTCAGACAGCCTGTCTCTACTCTAAACCAATCCAGAAGTGCCTCCATCACAGCAGAAGATGGAGGACAAGAAGAAGAAGAAAAAGGACAGAACACACCCAGATTCCTCCATCCTGCCCCCTGAACCCCCATTCTAAAACCCCAAAATTCTCCATTTTCACCCTGTGATAAATTCACCATCATTCTGCTCAAACCCTTGTGGCTTGTAACTCCTCACACAAAGCTGGGAATTGTTTCCATGGGCTAAAATCAAAGGCACAGGTGTCTGTGACTGCGTGCCAAGGTCTCTGAGCCCCTGCCAGGGTCTGGAGTCCCCAGGGCAGCCAGAGCAATGTCCTGGGTTCTGACACCTGTCTGTAAACTCTGAGACAAGAAATGTTGGTTTAACCATGTTATGGACTGAGACTGACACTGCTGGGAGAACATAGCTATGGAGTGCTGCAATGAGCCTGGGGGAGGCCAGAGGGCTCCCAGGTCTGGGATTTGCAGGGTGCCCCATGGCAGGAAGGAATTATGACTCTGACTCCATGTTCTCAGAAAGTTAATTTATTATTTTATAATACTATACTGTGTAAAAGAATACTATATTAAACTATACTAAAGAATACAGAAAGGTTACTTACAGAAGGCTAAAAAGATAATAATGAAAACTCCTGACTCTCTCCAGAGCCCCGACACAGCTGATCGTGATTGGTCATTAAGTAAAAACAATTCACATGAAACCAATCAAACAATCACCTATTGGTGAACAATCTCCAACCACATTCCGCATGAGCACAACACAGGAGAAGCAAATGAGATAATTATTGTTTTCCTTTTCTCTGAGGCTTCTCAGCTTCCCAGGAGAACAATCCTGGACAAGGGGATTTTTCCAGAAAACATGACAGTGACACCCAGGGCTGGAGCAGGGCTGGCCTGCTGGGCTGTGGCACTGATCCATCCATTCACCCCTGGAAACTCCTTCCGAATACCAAACTCCTGGCCCTGGGCTGCACCAGGGCCCTCAGTGCTGCACCAGTGTCACCGTTATATTTCATGAAAAATCCCTTCACCAGGATTTCTTCTCCTGGGAAGATGAGAAGCCTCAGCTTCTCCATGTTTTGCTGCTCTGGAATGTGATTTGGAAAATTGTTTATCCAACATGTGAATTGTTTATAATTAGTGACCAATCACAGCCAGCTGTGTTGGACTCTCTGAGTCTGTCACGAGTTTTTATTATTAGTTCTTTTCTGGCTTTCTGATGTATCCTTTCTCTTTCTTTTAGTATAGTTTAAGTAGATTAATATAATATAATATAATATAATATAATATAATATAATATAATATAATGTATTAAAATAATTAATACATTATACATTATACAAAATAATTAATACATCCTCGTCCTGGAGACCCTCACAATGCCACAACACACCAGGGGCCTCAGCACTGTGCCACAGCCCTCAGTGCAGCCCAGGCTCAGCAGCAGCAGCAGCAGCAGTGCAGAATCAGTGACGAAGCCTGGGTTCTCCTGAGACTGTGCTGGATGGATGAAAGACATTTTTCAAAAGCTCCTCTAAAGCTGCAAGGCAGGAGGAAGCAGCAGCAGCTCGGTGCCAGCAGTGCTGTTACTCTCTGGCTGCAGTGAGAGGATGCACGGTGCATTTGGGGAGGCTCAGGAGTGGCTGCAGCAGGGCAGGCTGGGCTCCAGCTGTGCCCAGAGCACCCAGGGACAGCAATTGAAGGTTCAGGGAGCAGAGGCAGCTCAGACACCCTCAGGCAGAGGTGTGCCCAGCTCAGCCTCGGGTGGTTCTCTCCCAGGGGAGCCCGGGGTCAAGTCCAGCCCTTAATGGACACCCTATGGCCATTAAACAATGCCCACAGTGTCTTGGAACAACCTTTCCAAGGATGTTCCTGCAGCCTTGACCCTGGTGACACAGAATGGATCACAGAATTACAAAATCACAGAGTCACAGAATATTCCCAGAATCACTGGGTTGGGAGAGACCTTCAAGGTCATCGACTCTCACCCAGCCTCCACAGCTCAACTCACCCCCGGCACCCAGTGCCACATCCAGGCTTTGTTAAACACACCCAGGGATGGGGACTGCACCACCTCCCTGCGCAGCCATTCCAGAACTTTATCCCCCTTTCTGTAAAAACCTTTTCCTGCCATCCAACCTGAATTACCCTTGGCACAGCTCAGGCTGTGTGCTCTGGTTCTGTCAGTGCCTGCAGAAAGAGCCCAGCCCCAGGTGAGCACAGGCACCTTTCAGGAGCTGTGCAGAGTGATGGGGGCAGCCCTGAGTCTCCTTTTCTCCAGGCTGAGAAGCCCCAGCTGGTTCTGTGACACTTCATAGAACCAGAGAATCCCAGAATGTCCTGAGCTGGAGGGACTCACAGGGATCTGTGTCCAGCTCTGGCCTCTCAGTTTGGGAAGGACTTTGAGAGGCTCGAGCCCATCCAGAGGGGGCAATGAGGCTGGAGAGGGGCTGGGAACACAAACCCTGTGAGGAACGTTTGAAGGAGCTGGGGGTGCTCAGCCTGGAGAGGAGGAGGCTCAGGGCTGCCCTCATTGCTCTCCACACCTTCCTGCAGGGAGGTGCAGACAGGTGGGGTCGGTCTCTGGCAGAACCAGAGCGCACAGTCTGCAGCTACGGCAGGGAGGGACAGGTTGGGTTTAGGAAGAAATTTGTCACTGAAAGAATAATAAAGCACTGGAATGCTGTTCCCAGGGAGGTGGTGGAATCACCATCTCTGGATGTGTTCAAAAACAGACTGGACATGGCACTGGGTGCTATAGTGTGGGTGAGGTGTGAGGGCACAGGTTGGACTGGATGATCTCAGAGGTCTCTTCCAACCTCATCATTCTGGGATTCTGGGATTCTAGGATTCTGGGATTGTGTTATTCTGTGATTCTGTGGGATCATCCCAGCCCCATCCCTGCCCAGACCCCCAATAACCCCACCCTGGGCACCCCTGGCAGCGCTGCCCAAACCCCCCTGGAGCTCTGGCAGCCTCAGGCTGTGCCCGTTCCCTGGGCAGCCTGGGCAGTGCCAGCACCCTCTGGGGAAGAACCTTTCCTGAGATCCACCCCAAACCTCCCCTGGCCCAGCCCCAGCTCTCCCTGGTGCTGTCCCTGTCTCAGAGCAGGAATCAGAGCTGCCCTGAGCAGGAGCTGCAGCCCCTGAGCTCTGCCCTCATTCCCTCTCCAGCCTCTGCTGCACAGGGAGCAGCTCTTCACAGCCACCTGGGAATCCTGGCTGCTGGTGCCTACAAATAACCAGATTTTACAGGCATCATTCTCATCTTGGCTCCCACAATTGAGAAAATCTTGGCTTTTATTTTATTTCTCTGTACTCTGAAGTGCTGGATTTGAATGGTGAGTGCTTGAGAGTAACGTTGGAAAGGAGATGAAGCAAATAGCCTTAAGTGCTCTCTTTAAAAGGAGATAACAATTATCAGTGTCTAAAGGAAAATAACATCTAAAAGTGGTGCAAACTCCTTCCAGTGGTTGTGATATATTAAAAAAAAATCAGCATAAAGAACAGCATAAAAACGAAGCTCTCACATTTAGCCAATTAACTCAATTAAATATATTGTTATGGGAGGATGCCACAGAGAGGTTCAGGGTCTGCCAGCAGTGAATTATTGTGGTTAAAATGCACCAAAAGTGCAGGGGTGCCACTGGGTGTGTTTGAGGTCCCTTCCCACCCAGACCAGCTGGGTGTTCCCTGGTTCTCTCGCTGCTCCTGCACACCCTGGTACAGGTGGGACTGTGCTGCCTCTTCCTCCAGGACTGCGGCTCTCTCCTTGGAGGAAGGAACTAATTAACAGTTCCATGTTTTTCAGTGGGCAGGGATGGGTTCACAAACTGTAAATTTACATCAAACCCACACTGAATTTTTTGGAAAATAAGAAAAAATTAGGACAACAGGAAAAAGTGCAGCCCTGTTTTGCACTGCTCTGCTCTTCCTGGCCTGTCACAAACCCTGCTGATTGACTTTTTGACTCCATCCTCCTGCTGAAACTGTTAAATTAAAATGTTTCCACAGGAAACCACCCTTCATGTGAGCTGCAGACTCCTGGCAAAAATCCATTTTTCTGGGAGCAGTGACCAGGCTGTCAGAGCTGCATTGCCAGCCCTTACACGCCCTGTGCTGGGCCGTGCCCCACGTGCTCCACCATGAATTAGGGAATGGCACAGCTCCTGCTGGGACAGCTGTGGGGCCCTGTCCTCCTGCTCCACATCTGTGCTGAGCTGAGAGGCACCCATGGGACCCGGACTTGTTCCTATCCTGTATTTCATTTATTGGCGCGAGGCCTTGATGTATTGTGCCACACCACACTGAAATGCCAACAATCACTCCCAAATCAGGATGATGGAAGCCCACCAGTGGCCTGAACGCTGTTCCAGGTTGTGGCTGGGTGCAAGTGAGGCAGAATGGAGTCATAAGGCCCAAAACCCACAGCTGCATCATCCTGCCATTGCTCCCTGGGCAGGAGCAGAGCAAGGACAGAAAGGGGAGGAAGGCAGGAAATGCTGAGCAGGCAGGAGTCACTGTCACATTTCCTGAAAAATCCCTTTGCCCAGGGCTCTTCTCCTGGGAAGCTGAGAAGCCTCAGAGAAAAATGAAAACAATAATTATCTGATTTGCTTCTCCTGTGTTTTGTTCCTTTGGAATGTGGTTGGAGATTGTTTATCCAACAGGTGATTGTTTCATTGGTTTCATGTGAATTGTTTTGACTTAATGACCAATCAGGGTCAGGCTGTGTGGAACTCTGGAGAGAGTCACGAGATTCATTATTATTGTTTGTAACCTTCTGTTTGTATCCTTTCTCTATTCTTTAGTATAGCATAATATAATATAATATAATATAATATAATATAATATAATATAATATAATATAATATAATATAATATAATATAATATAATATAATATAATATAATGTATAAATTAGCCGACTAAGAACATGGGATCAGATTCATAATTTCCTTCCTGCCACAGGGCACCCCAAAAACACCACAGGCAGGAGGGTGAGGCCCAGAGAGGCTGCTCGGGGCTGGGGGAGAGCAGCTGTAGTTTGGCTGTGCCAAGGAAGGTGTGAGCTGATGTCTGTACAAACAATTCCTGGCAGAGGGCATGGGTGGGAACAGCTTTGAGGTGGGCTGGATGTCTGTCCCCTCTGCCATCCATGGGTTTGTCACAGAGCCTGGACAGTTCAGCTCTTGAAATGGCCAAGTGGGCGTTTCTGAGCTTTGGGGTGAACTTCCATCCCAGGTTTGTCCCAGCAGCTCCTGAAATGGCCAAATGCGCATTCCTGAACTTTGGAATGAGCTTCCAGCCCAGGTTTATCCCAGAATCTGGACAGTTCAGCTCCTAAAACAGCCAAGTGGGAGTTTCTGAGCTTTGGGATTCACTTCCAGCCCAGGTTTGTCCCAGCAGCTCCTGAAACAGCCAAATGGGAGTTTCTGAGCTTTGGGATGAACTTCCATCCATGGGTTTGTCCCAGAGCCTGGACAGTTTGGCCTAGTGGGGCCACAGGAGGAGGATTTTCTGAGCTCTGGGGAAATGCCAGGTTCAAAGGAGGATGTGGGGCAGGGCACTGGGGAAGGCTGCACATTCCTGGTAACCCAACAATGGGAAGGAAGAGGGAATGTGCAGAAGCTTGGGATGAAAGGAGGCTGCACCTCTGAAACCCCGAGGGCTGAGCCCCAGGGCTCTGGCCTTGCCTGGAAGGAAGCAAGGAACGTGCAGGACTCCTGCAGCTCCTGGCTGTGCCCAGAGGGATTTTCTGCACAGCTGGACAGAGCCCCTGTCCCTCTGTGCAGGATCAAATCCCCCGTGGGAGCCCCCAGCCAGCCCATGTGCCCTGGGCAGGGACAGGCCTGTCCCTGAGGGGGGACATCAAGGGACCCCGGTGGCTCCAGCCCTGGAGCTGAGCAGCAAAGCAGCACAGAATGATAAAATCTCAGAATCCCTGAATGGGATTTCAGTTGGAAAGGACTCTAAATCCCACCCAGTGCCAGCCCTGCCATGGCAGGGACACCTCCCACTGTGCCAGGGTGCCCCAGTGCCCAGCCTGGCCTTGGGCACTGCCAGGGATCCAGGGGCAGCCACAGCTGCTCTGGCAATTCCAGCCCAGCCAGGAATTCCCAATTCCCAATCTCCCACCCATCCCTGCCCTCTGGCACTGGCAGCCATTCCCTGGCTCCTGTCCCTCTGTCCTTGTCCCCTTCCCCACACTCTCTTGTCTCCCAGGAGAATATCTGGTCCCTGAGCAGGGAGATTAAGCATGACAAAGAAAAAACCCTTTGAGATCAGCCACAGGGCCGGGCTGTTGTTTTCCTGGTTTGATTTCTTTTGTTTTGTTTATTTCCCATTTGGGGATCTTTGGAGCCCACTTAAAGGGTGGCAGCAGAATGCAGATATAAGAAATGACATCCTGTCTTTAGGATGAGATTACTGCTGCCTTAATGGACCCTCAGAGCAATGGAGTAAATAGAGGGAGATAAATCCACAGGGTTGTGCAATATCTTTAGAAATATTTTTTATTTCTCATATTTATAATGTTTTCTCACAATGCAATTCTACAAAGGCATTAAATACAAACGTGAAGTTCATAACTTGTGTAAACTTCCCAGAGAATGCTTTCCTTCCAGCTTGGTAGTAAATGTCCATGTGAAATGCATTTAAATAACATTTTCAATCCAACGAGCGGCGCCAGGAATGACATTTTAAAAAGTTACAGTACGAGAATCAATGCAGGAATCAGATGCAGCATAAAAAGCAGAGATAACTCTGCTGAGGAGCCTCAGCTCAGAGAAACAGAGGCTCAGGTGTCTTGGGACAGGTCCCTGAATGGGTCTTGGGGTTTGCCTGTGTGCAAGGGAGCCCCCAGGATTTGGAGATGCCCAGAAAAGAGCAGCAAAAGCCAAAAGGGTCCCCAAAAAGAGAAGTTTTATCTCCATCTTCTGAAAACAGCAACAGGAACCAAAGAATGGAGGGCAAGAGGGGAAGGGGGATCAGGCAGGAGGGGACAGGAGAGCAGCCCTGGCTGCAGCACGTGTGGTGTTTTCTGGGGTCTCCCATTGTGGGGAGGAATGATGAATCTGACTCCATGTTCTTAGAAGGCTAATTCATTGTGATATGATATGATATGATATGATATGATATGATATGATATGATATAGAAAAGATGCAGACAGAAGGCTAGAAGATAATAATGAATCTCATGACTCTCTCTCCAGAGTCCAACACAACCTGACTATTATTGGTCATTAAGTAAAAACAATTCACCTGTTGGATAAACAATCTCCAACCACATTCCAGAGCTGCAAAACACAGGAGAAGCAAATCAGATAATTATTGTTTTCATTTTTCTCTGAGGCTTCTCAGCTTCCCAGGAGAAAAAATCCTGGTGAAGGGATTTTTCAATAAATGTGACAGTAACAGCTGGCACTGCGTGGCATTTAAGGATTTAAGGATTTAGATCCCTTCCCGCCCAAGGCATCCCATGGTTCTGTGATTTCCCCACCATGCTCTGGCTCTCAGTTCACCCTGGGCTGTTCCCTGGGGGTTAGTGCCCATCCGTGAGCCCTCCTGGCTGTGCCCATGTGTCACCCTGATTTTTTAAGGTTTTCTAAGCTGAAAACTTCTGATGTTTACACTCTTGTAAGGAACTTTCTCACACACTTTCTGTAAATAACTCATTTTTTTGCATTCTTTTCTGGAGGAGGAGAAATTTGATGGACTGTTGGTTTGTCCAGTGTCATTGGAGAGGTGGCACTGTCACCCTCCAATCCACTGTCACTTTTGGAACTCTGTAAATGTTAGAGTCAGAAATTAAAAACTCTCTTTTTACCTTTGGGAGAGCTGTGTGGTGTGTTGGGTTATTTCATGTCCCACAGTGACACCCCTGGCCCTGCCCCTCACTGTCCCCAGGCAAGGTGGCACCAGCCTTGCTCTGGTCCCAGCCCCAAGCCATATACCAGAACAGCCCCTGTGGAGAAAACCCTCTCAGCAGACAGGCCAGCAGAGTTTCCAGCCCACATCAAGTTCCAATTAATTCATTTTCCAGCGACTGCAGCACTTCAGCTCCGTGTAACAGAATCAGGGGAATTCAAAGCAGGAAGAGGCAGTAAATCATGGGCTGCCCCTCCTTGCCAATGCAAATCTGCTCCCCTGAGTCCACTCCCAAGGAGCTTCTGAAACAGAGTCAGATAACATGAATTTTCAGCCACACAGTCCCGGGAGAGCTGCTCCTGTGAATCCTAGCTGTATTTCACCCGCAAATAGCAAAATGGGAATGCAGAACTGCCGAGTTCCTCCTGCTGCCTTGGCAGGGCTTCCCTGGGTTTATTCAATTTCCAAGCAGCTTTGATTCCAAAGTGCAGTGTGATCCCTAAAAGCAGAGAACCAGGAGCCCCTGAGGGTGGGGTTGATGTTATTCCATTGCACATCAGTGCCCAAATGTGCCTCGTGTTCCCTTCAGCATCATTCACACCTCAGCCCACTTTCCCTGGAATTGCCCAGAGCTGGAGGCTCACTTTTCTTCCTGGAACACTTGTCATGCAAGATGAATCGAAAATATAACATTGAATAGAAAATAGAATATTGAATAGAAAATATAATAGATAATACAATATTGAATAGGAAATAGAATATTGAATAAAACTTCATTTACCTTCATCCACTTGTTATGACTCTGAAGGTTTTTGTCATAAAATTCAGATTAACCTGCAGCACTCAAAGCAGGGAGTGCCTGGTACCACAAGATGCTCTTCATTAATATTCCCACATTAATTTGTGAATCATGAGATTTTTAACTGTGATAAGTGTCTGCACATCAAGGTTATTTGTCTCTTAATAGACACAGCGCCTCAGTAGAGAATCAGCCAACAAGGGCTGTTTTCCTTTTCCCTTTCTCTCAGAAGAGCCACATGACAGGATGACTAAACCATAACACAAATTAGTAGTAATTGCAACATTTTCTTTTCTAATTGCCTAAAAATCGGGTTAATGTGCTAAAAAAAAAGCAAACCAAAACCAAAAAAAAACAAAAAAACCCACAACATGTCAAGTAACTCTCAGTGGAAGATGCTGTGTAAGCTGTGAGGGAACCTGAGGGAGCTGGGGGTGGACACTGCAGAGTGATGGAATCTGCTCTGAGGGGACATGGGTGACAGAAACCATCCCTGGGGAGCAGAGGGGACACTGATGGAATGCTGCTCTGAGGGGACATGGGTGACAGAAACCATCCCTGGGGAGCAGAGGGGACACTGCAGAGTGATGGAATCTGCTCTGAGGGGACATGGGTGACAGAAACCATCCCTGGGGAGCAGGGGGAACACTGCAGAGTGATGGAATCTGCTCTGAGGGGACATGGGTGACAGAAACCATCCCTGGGGAGCAGAGGGGACACTGATGGAATGCTGCTCTGAGGGGACACAGGAGGAGGCCCAGCAGTCAGAGCTTGCACTGCTGCTCACAGCATCAGTCAGCCCTAACAGACGCCTTTCTGTCCCATGGAACTGGAATTTTGTACATTTCAGTCGTTTATTCAAACAGAAACAAACGGAATATCCATGTGGGAGCAGTTTCCAGTCTCAGGCTCTGCCCCTCTCCTTCTCCAGCTGCCTTTGGTCTCCTGTGCTGCCCTGAGGGCCCTGCAGGACCCTGCTGCTCATCCCAGGGGTCAGCAGCTCCTGGAGAATGCTCTCCTTCCCATCTCTGACCCCAGGGATCACCAGCTCCTGGAGAACAGCTCCTCCTGCCCATCTCTGACCCAGTGGAGCCGTGCACGCTGCTCCAAAGCTCTGGGTGCTGTTTTGGGGCACCCCTGTTGTTAACAACCTCATTATTCCTCCCTGGCAGGGTCGGCAGCCCCTGGATCCCTGGCAGTGCCCAGGTTGGACACTGGGGCACCCTGGGACAGTGGGAGGTGTCCCTGCCATGGCAGGGGTGGCACTGGCTGGGCTTTAAGCGTCCCTCCAACACAGGGCACTCCAGAATTTAACAGTTCTGTGGCTCTAAATCTCCTGTACAGTTTGTTTCCCACCTGGGCAGGACCTGCAGAGCCAGCTGGGTGCTGCTGTGCTGGCCTTGGCTCTGTCCCTGCTGCCTGCTGGGGACAGCTCTGGTGTGACGGTGTTCACAGGGGTCTGAGGATGAGGGAAGGGATGAGGATCTGACTCCATGTTTCAGAAGGCTGATTCATTATTTTATGATACATATTACATTAAAACTATATTAAAAGAATAGAAGAAAGGATTTCATCAGAAGGCCAGCTAAATATAGAATAGGGAAGAATGATAACAAAGGTTTGTGGATCAGACAGAGAGTTTGAGCCAGCTGACTGTGATTGGCCATTAATTAGAAACAACCCCATGAGCCCAATCCCAGATGCACCTGTTGCATTCCACAGCAGCAGATAATCATTGTTTACATTTTGTTCCGGAGGCCTCTCATCTTCTCAGGAGAAAAACCCTAAGGAAAGGATTTTTATAAAAGATGTCTGTGACACTCTGGTGCAGGGGTGCCAAGGGGCAGGGCTTGGGCACTTGCAGGTGGCAAGGGCAGCCTGGGGGATGTGGGACGGGCGCTTGGCTGTGCCCACCTCTGCCCAGAGAACAAACGTGTTATTCTCTGATGGAAAAGCAGCAGCTGCCCCTGGTGCATTGTTTGTGCTGCTCCATCATCTCCTCAGCGTGCTGCAGGAGCACTTGTGGCTGTCTCGCAGCCTGTCACAGTGTCACAGTGTCCCCCTGGCTGTCCCCTGGCTGCCACCCTCCTCCTGCTGCTCTGCACATGCACCAAACCCAGAGCTCCAGCTCTCCTCAGACTCTGTTTTTCTCAGCTGTGACAGTTCTTCATCTGTTTTTGGTGGGGTTTTTCACTCCAACTTCATGAGCCACTAAATTGGCACATTGTGGTATTGTGATTTAATTCTCCATGTCAGGGCTGTCACCTTTATAAATATTTCTCATAAGTTTTACGGATCACTGCATCTGCAGACTGCGAGGGAGAGGAAGGGGAGTAAATTGTGTCTCAGGAGGAGTTGTTGAACATTTCTGTGGCTGTTGGGGGTAGCTGGGTCTGGCCTTGTGCTGGCCTGGCTCAGGGACAGTCAGGGAATGCTGCCTGTGCAGAGGAGACACAGCCCTGGGGGTTATTTAAAATGAGCTGCAGTAAATGAAATGGGAGGCTGCAGCTGGGAAAAGGGTGGGGGAACACTGGGGAATGTAGCCATGATATTGTCTGAAAAATCCTTTCCTTAGGATTTTTCCTCCTGAAAAGCTGGGAGGCCTCAGGAACAAAATGAAAACAATGGTTATCTGCTGCTGTGGAATGCAACAGGTGCATCTGGGATTGGTCTCAGGTGGTTGTTTCTAATTAATGGCCAATCACAGTCAGCTGGCGCAGACTCTGAGACAGAAGCCTTTGTTATCATTCTTTCTTTTTCTATTCTTATCAAGCCTTCTGATGAAATCCTTTCTTCTATTCTTTTAGTATAGCTTTAATGTAATATATATCATAAAATAATAAATCAGCCCTCTGAAACATGGAGTCAGATCCTCATCTCTTCCCTCATCCTAAGACCACTGTGAACACGGTCCCAGGGGAGGAAAGGAATAGTGGGGTCATTTAGGCTGCAGAAAACCTCTGAACCCACTGAGTGCCCAGGAGATGGCTGTGTCCAAGGGAGGCAGGGAAAGCGCCCCAAAGGGCAGAGCCAGGCTGTCCCAGGAAGCAGGGGAGCTCAGAAGCAGGGATGTGCTGGGAGCCAGGGGTGGAGGAGGAGGCAGGGGGACAGAGGAATGTCAGGAAAACAAAATCCTGGCAGGGAGCAGAGGCAGCTGAGCTGTGCGGTGCCCAGGGCCTGGCAAGGAGAGCACTGAGAAACAGCAGCCCCAGCTCTGCTGAGGAAAGGAAATGTGGGAACCCAGGGAATCCCTCTGGCTGCCCTGGAGGATGTGAGGCCCTGTCAGGGGGCTCAGAGACCTTGGCACAGAGCCCAGGACTCCTGTGCCTTTGGTTTAGCCTTTGGAAAAAACAAGTACCGACCTTGTATGAAGGATTACAAGCCACAACATTTCAGCAGAATGACAGTGAATTTATCACAGGGTGAAAAAATAGATTTTTAGGTTTTTTAGAATGGGGGTTCAGGGGGAAAGATGGAGGAATCTGGGCGTGTCCAGCCCTTCTCCTTCTTCTTCTTGGCCTCCATCTTCTGCTGTGATGGTGGCACTTTTGGATTGGTTTAGAGTGGAAGCTCACTGTCCAACATAGGTGATAGGTATTGGGAAGTAACTGTAAATAATGTACATTGTAGTTAATTGTAAATAATTGTAGTAAATAATAATATAAATATAATAGAAGTATAATAATATAAACAATGTCATAAATATAAGTATATAAATCTAATAAATACATTAGTATATAAATATATTCAGAATATAATATAATAAAAGTATAATAATATAAATAATAAAAGTAATTGTAAATATTGTATACGTAGTTTTTAGTATAAAAAGATAACACCACCCTGGGGGCAGAGTGCCTCTGTCTGTCCTGCTGAATGGACCTGGGCAGGACAGGAGAAAGAATTTTATAGATAAGGAACAATGAACAACCTTGAGAGCGAGAACTGAAGAGCTCTGACTCCTTCTTTGACCACCAGGCTGGGAAAAGAGACTTTGTGACACATCTCAGGGTCCCTGTGAGCAGCAGAGTCCCTAGAGAGAGAAATGCTGTGGGGCAGCCACAGGGAGCTTGGGGCAGCTTGCCCGAGCAGGACCTGCCAGAGGTGAGAGATGCATGCCAGGAGCCACAGGCTGCAGCTGGGGACACCCTGAGATGTCATCCCCAGCCTTCACCCTCCCTGGGCCTTCCGCAGCCTCTGCTGCAGCCTGAGAAACAAACAAAGCTCTGGAGGAGAGAGTGCCCAACACCAGGCACCCACAGGAGCCTCTCTCCGTGCCTGGCAGCCCCCACAGAGCCCAGGGTTTTGCTGGGCTGCTCCTTCCAGCAGCATCTCTGAGAGGGAAAATCTTCCTGGAAATAGTAAATAAAGTTTCATTATCATGACAGATAATGCATTAGAGTGTAACAACATTTTTTTTTATTGGACTCATCGTTGGTGAGATGAGGGTCATCCATCCCAATCTGCTGTGATGGGCCCTGGCCCTGTGCCTGCACTGCTCTCCCAGCCTGGCTCGGGGATTATGATGGAAGTGATTGAGGCTGGGATGGACCCAGCAGGGCTGGATTTGATGGAGCTCCACAGCTGTGAGTGCATGGAAACCACAGCAGAGCCAGGGCCAGGGCCAGAGGGAGGGACAGAGAGAGAGATCCTGGGCCAGACAGAGGGACAGAGACAGAGAGAGGGACAGGGACAGAGAGAGGGACAGAGAGAGAGATCCTGGGCCAGAGAGAGGGCCAGGGACAGAGAGAGGGACAGGGACAGAGAGAGGAACAGGGACAGAGAGAGGGACAGGGACAGAGAGAGGGACAGAGAGAGAGATCCTGGGCCAGAGAGAGGGCCAGGGACAGAGAGAGGGACAGGGACAGAGAGAGGAACAGGGACAGAGAGAGGGACAGGGACAGAGAGAGGGACAGAGAGAGAGATCCTGGGCCAGACAGAGGGCCAGGGACAGAGAGAGGGACAGGGACAGAGAGAGGAACAGGGCCAGGGCCAGAGAGAGGGACAGAGAGAGGGCCAGGGCCAGAGAGAGGGACAGGGACAGAGAGAAGAACAGGGACAGAGAGAGGGACAGAGAGAGAGATCCTGGGCCAGACAGAGGGACAGGGACAGAGAGAGGGACAGAGAGAGAGAGATCCTGGGCCAGAGAGAGGGACAGGGACAGAGAGAGAGGGACAGGACAGAGGGGCAGGGACAGAGAGAGAGATCCTGGGCCAGACAGAGGGCCAGGGACAGGAGAGATTCTGGGTCAGGGACAGGAGAGATCTCCAGCCCCTGTTCCCTTTGCAGGGTGCCCTTGGAGCAGCCTGGGAGGCAGGAAAGAGTCCCTGCCCTGGGAAGGGGCTGGAGCAACCCAGGGCCTTAAGTCCTTCCCTCCCAAACCATTTTATGATTCCTTGATTCCCTGATTCTGGGATTTGTGAGTCCCTGATTCTGGGATTTGTGGCTCCCTGATTTTGGGATCTGTGGTTCCCTGATTTTGGGATCTGTGGTTCCCTGATTCTGGGATTTGTGGTTCCCTGACTCTGGAATTTGTGATTCCCTGATTTTGGGATTTGTGGCTCCCTGATTTTGGGATCTGTGATTCCCTGATTTTGGGATCTGTGATTCCCTGATTCTGAGCTTTGTGGTTCCCTGACTCTGGAATTTGTGATTCCCTGATTTTGGGATTTGTGGCTCCCTGATTCTGAGATTTGTGGTTCTTTGATTCTGGGATCTGTGAGTCACCGATTCCCTGATTTCAGATTCCCTAGTCCTGTGACTGGCTATTCCCTGATTTCAAGGCCCAGGAGTGTAAATGCCTGCAGAGCCCCACGGCCCTGCTGGGTTCAGCACATTCTAAACCCTGCTGGATGCAGAGGGAGAGCCTGGAGAGGGGCAGATTCCCAGCCTGGAGTGGGATGGGTACTGCCATCCCCCATCTATGTCTCACTCCTTCACTGCCATTAACTCCAAACAAAGCACAAAGGACACTGATCCAAACTCCCCGATACTAAAACCCTGCAGGAACCTGCTGTTCAAAGCATCAGCTGGGGTTTCTTTCTGTCTTAGGTGTTATTTACTGCTGGTGGAAGGAGCTGCCAGCTGGTTCATTCTGTGGATATTCCTAATTACGGCTGGGGATAACACCAAGGACAATTGAAATAAAATTACTGTAATTTTAAATCAGAAACTTCTCAGTGTTTGAAATGATTAAAAGGCTGTGTGTAAATATCAGCATGTTTTGATTCATTTTCCCATGAAATTTCAGCGGGATTATTTTCTCTAGCAGGAAATGTTAATAACAACGCCGGGAAATTGAACATCAAGGTTGAACTCGGAGGCAATAAATCAGCACAGCAAAAAGGTGAAGGGTTGTGCATTATGAAAACATTGCCCAAGATAATTACAAGTTGGAGGCATGTGCTGATTGAGTGGGAAATATCATCGGATCGAAAGGGCCGGGTTCACAATGGAGATAATCAGGGGAGGAGCTGCTCAGGGATTGCAGGAAAAGTCACCTGAGAGCCACAGGAATTACAGGGATGTCTGCAGGGGGGTGCCAACAGCCAGAGTGCCCAGAAACTGCCTGGCCAGGCCCTTTGCCCATGCCTGGGATACTCCTGTGTGCCAATGACACTCACAGAATCCCAGAATCCCAGAATCCCAGAATGATGAGGTTGGAAGAGACCTCTGAGATCATCCAGTCCAACCTGTGCCCTCACACCTCACCCACACTACAGCACCCAGTGCCATGTCCAGTCTGTTTTTAAACACATCCAGAGATGCTGATTCCACCACCTCCCTGGGAACAGCATTCCAGTGCTTTATTATTCTTTGGGTGAAAAATTTCTTCCTGATATCCAAACTGTGCCTTCCCTGCCGTAGCTGCAGACTGTGCGCTCTGGTTCTGCCAGAGACTGACCCCACCTGTCTGCACCTCCCTGCAGGAAGGTGTGGAGAGCAATGAGGGCACCCCTGAGCCTCCTCCTCTCCAGGCTGAGCACCCCCAGCTCCTTCAAATGCTCCTCAAACATTCCACTCTTGTGTGCCCAGACCAGGGATACTCCTGTCCCTCAGCCCCACCCCTGACCCGGGTGAGATCCATGGCTCTGGGGCTGGAGCTGGACAGGGATGGACAAGGATGGGCAGGGATGGACAGGGTTGGCAGGGATGGGCAGGGATGGACACAGGTGGGCAGAGATGGGCAGGGATGGCAGGGATGGACAGGGTTGGCAGGGATGGGCAGGGTGACAAGGATGGGCAGGGATGGCAGGGATGGACAGGGATGGGCAGGGATGGGCAGGGATGGACAGGGATGGACAGGGATGGGCAGGGATGGGCAGGGATGGACAGGGATGGACAAGGATGGCAGGGATGGGCACGGATGGACAGGGATGGGCAGGGATGGACAGGGTTGGCAGGGATGGGCAGGGATGGACACAGGTGGGCAGAGATGGGCAGGGAAGGACAGGGATGGGCAGGGATGGACAGGGATGGGCAGGGATGGGCAGGGATGGGCAGGGATGGACAGGGATGGACAAGGATGGCAGGGATGGGCAGGGATGGACAGGGATGGACAGGGATGGGCAGGGATGGGCAGGGATGGGCAGGGATGGACAGGGATGGGCAGGGATGGACAGGGTTGGCAGGGATGGGCAGGGATGGACAGGGATGGACAGGGTTGGCAGGGATGGACAAGGATGGACGGGGATGGGCAGGGATGGGCAGGGATGGGCAGGGATGGGCAGAGCTCCCCCAGGCCTGGGGGCACCAGCACAGGCACCTGCAGTGACACCACAGAGTCAAGGACGTGACTGGGGGACACAACTCAGCCCTGGAAGCTTTGGGGTCTCTATTCCAGCAGGAGGGCTGGTGGGATGGCAGCACTGGAGCTGCTCTTTGGGTTAAAGGGACCTTAAATCCCACCCAGTGCCACCCCTGCCATGGCAGGGACACCTCCCACTGTCCCAGGGTGCCCCAGTGTCCAGCCTGGCCTTGGGCACTGCCAGGGATCCAGGGGCAGCCACAGCTGCTCTGGCAATCCCAACCCAGCCAGGAATTCCCAATTCCCAATCTCCCATCCATCCCTGCCCTTGCTCAGTTCAAGGCCATTCCCTCCTGTGTTTGGTGCTGTCAAACCTTGCAGCAGCTGCTGCTGACAGGATTCTGGAATGATTAGGAGCACAAGTGGGTCATTTCTGGGTCATTTTCCTGACCTCAGCAGGGAATGAAGCCCTCATGGAAGACACGTCCCAGGAAGCCAAGTTTAGCCACATTTAAAAGACTCCATTCTGGCAATCCATTCCAATCATCTCATTAAGCCTGAATAAATATGAGAATCTAATATTAATTTCATTTTCGTATATCCAAATTAGAAGGCAGCAGAGAAGAAAACAACATAATCTGATTAAACAAATTAGAATCACGCTGCTAAAATTGCCCTTCAGTATTTATTTATTTTCAACTGCAGTGGCTTAAAAAAAAAAAATCTGCAAAACAAACTCCTCCAAATGTTCGGGAACAGCTCCCTGCCCGTGCTGCTCTCTGGGAAGCTCCCAGCTGGGGGGGCTCAAAGCAGAGATCCCAGCTCTGGGTTCTTGCATCCAGCATTTCCTTTAATCCTGCTCCAGGATTACTCCTGGCCCGGGTGGAAGAAGGAAAACCCGGGTTAAAAGCTGATCTCAGATCTCCTGGACATGCCCTGCTGGCCAGGACACCAAGGGGACACTCTGCAATGAGACAAGTGTCCAAGGCCAGGTTGGACACTGGGGCTCAGAGCAGCATGGGACAGTGAGAGGTGTCCCTGCCACGGCAAGAGTGGCCCTGAATGAGTTTTTAAGTCCTTCCCAACCCAAACCAATTCAGAATTATGTTAATTCTCAAAACATTCGAATAATTTTCAAATTTGTACAGTATTTTATTGCTGATGTTGCTATATTTTAATATAACATTATTAAATACTCTTAAGTAGTGTTTATTGTGTTGAAATAATTGCATCATGTGTTAAATCCATTTAAAACTACCCACCTGTCAGTCATTTAAAATGAAAGAAACACTGAGCAACAAACTGCAGTAGAGAACTTCAATGTTGGACCAATTTTCTCTGTTGTTTCACCAACGGGAAGGGAACAGCACAATTATTTCTGCCCAGAGGGCAGGGACGAGTCAGGCATTTCAAACAAGGCAGAGCCTGGTGAGCCTGGCCTGGCCAGCAGCCCCTGCTGCCTGTTTGGCCCAGGGAAGAGCAGGAGGGACCTGAAGGGGATGGAGCTGGGCAGGGGCTGCAGAATCCCTGAGGAGCTGGGCAGGGGCTGCAGAATCCCTGAGGAGCTGGGCAGGGGCTGCAGAATCCCTGAGGGAGCTGGAAGGGGCTGCAGAATCCCTGAGGAGCTGGGATCACAAACAGGTCCTGCCCAGCACAGCCCCAGCACACCCAGGGAAGGGATGAGCTTGTCTTCCTTATGCTCTGCTCACTTTAGGGCCTCCTTGATTCAATAAGACCCCCACAGTAAATATTTATAAAAGATCACATAAAAAATTATAAGTTATTTAAATTTAATTTGCATTTATACTTCCAAATCAGGTTATTATATAGCAGAAATGTACTGAAATTAAATTCATAATGCACATTACAGCAATTGGAGGAAATTGTACCTTGAAGCAATTTGTATTTAAAATTCTGTCTGTGTGCTTCTTCACTTTCCTGCTGCCTGTAAATAAATTTACAAAGCATTTCCAGTGACAGCCATAGTGTTCCAGCTGCAAATTGATGTAGTTTGAAACAAAGAACAATTACCACTTAAGCATATCCCGTGTTACACTAAATCTTGGAGCATTTGAATTCCCTGGCACAACAAAAGGAAGTGATTTTTCTTCCCTCCTTAATCCTGACAGCTCCTGTCAGGTGGAAAATGCCTGGGCACTCGCCCCATGCCTGTTTTGTCCTCCTGAAGAGCCAGCTTTCCACAGGGTCACAGTGACAGCCCCGAAATCCCCCAAATCCCCTAAATCCTGCCTGAGGGCAACAACTGCAGCTGAGCCACCCCAAACCCTCCAGCCAACAGATCCAGTGTCACCATCACATTTTCTGAAAAATCCTCTTTGCCAGGATTTCTCTCCTGGGAAGCTGAGAAATCTCAGAGAAAAAGGAAAGCAATATTATCTAATTTGCTTCTCCTGGGTTTTGCTGCTCTGGAATGTGGTTAGAGATTGTTTACCCAACATATGATCTTTTTTTTATTTAATGACCAATCACAGTCCAGCTGTGTTGGATGCTGAAGAGGAGTCAAGAGTTTTCATTATTATCTTGTTAAATCTTCTGTGAGTATCATTTTTCGATTTTTAGTATAGTTTCAGAATAGCATTATTTTATATAATATAATATCATAAAATAATAAATTGGCCTTCTAAGAACATGGAGGATTCATCATTCCTTCCTGCCATGGGGGATCCCTGAAAAGAGCACAGATCCATCACAAGTGGCTCCCTGAGAGGTTCTGCCTCCCTGGGCTCAGCCACAGTCCTGGGCAAAAAATTAAATTATACCCAGCATCATGGAATGGTTTGGGTGGGAAGGGACCTTAAATCCTTAAACCCCACCTTGCCTGTCCCAGGCTGCTCCTGGGATGGCATTTATTGGAACATTTGATTTCAGATGTGCAATGCTTGCTCCTTAATTAGCATTTTCCCTTTTGCCATTTCCAGCTGACGTCCTGCATTGTGTTTATCACCCTTTTCCTGTTGGTTTTCATTTCCCTTTGCACAAAAGCAGTCTCCTTTTCTCACTGCTCTGCTTTTCCTGCTCTGTCACTGGTTCTGCTCCATCCTGCCCTCAGCAGTCTCCTTTCATCACTGTTCTGCTTCTCCTGCACTGCTCCCCTCTCTTCTCCTCCCCTCTCCTCTGCCATCAGCTCATGGGCATTTCCAGGGGTTGGTCCCAGTGGGGATGGCCCAGGGGGAGCCTCGGCTTCCTCTGCAGAGACAAGGGCAGGGCAGAGATATGGGCAGGGACACGGGCAGGGACAAGGGCAGGGCAAGGACATGGGCAGGGACACGGGCAGGGACATGGGCATGGCAGGGACAAGGGCAGGGACACGGGCAGGGACAAGGGCAGGGCAAGGACATGGCAGGGACACGGGCAGGGACAAGGGCAGGGACACGGGCAGGGACAAGGGCAGGGCAAGGACATGGCAGGGACACGGGCAGGGACAAGGGCAGGGCAAGGACATGGGCAGGGACATGGGCATGGCAGGGACACAGGCAGGGACAAGGACAGGGCAGGGATATGGGCAGGGACAAGGGCATGGCAGGGACACGGGCAGGGACAAGGGCAGGGCAAGGACATGGGCAGGGACATGGGCATGGCAGGGACAAGGGCAGCGCAGGGACATGGGCAGGGACACGGGCAGGGACATGGGCATGGCAGGGACACGGGCAGGGACAAGGGCAGGGACACGGGCAGGGACAAGGGCAGGGCAGGGATATGGGCAGGGACAAGGGCAGGGACATGGGCAGGGACATGGGCATGGCAGGGACAAGGGCAGGGACAAGGACAGGGCAGGGACACGGGCAGGGACAAGGGCAGGGCAGGGACAAGGGCAGGGACAAGGACAGGGCAGGGACACGGGCAGGGACAAGGGCAGGGCAGGGACATGGGCAGGGACAAGGACAGGGCAGGGACATGGGCAGGACCATTCATGTCCAAGGTCAGCAGTGCCCAGGTGAGCTCAGGACACTGCACATGTCCCCATGTCCCCCCCCATGTCCCTGCCCCATATCCCACCCCTCCTTGGTGTCCCACCCCAGTCCCAGGTGAGCGGTGCCCCGGTGCCCCCAGCCCTGCCCAGCTGCAGGTGCAGCACCATCCCAGCCCTGCCCTGCACAGGGACATCTTGGGTCATAACATAAACTGGGCTGAGGTTAAATCAGGCCTTTGGCAGCTGAGGTTAAACCAGGACTTTGGCAGCTGAGTTTAGGTTAAACCAGGCCTTTGCATACCCCAGCCATGCCCAGGATGCTCCTGCACACCAAACTCTCTGCAGACAGGCCCAGAGCCACTGCAATAAAAGGCTCTTTTCACTTTTTCAGTCCCCACAGGGGCCCCTGTGCCTCCTGTGTAGTGTCCCCATCCCCAGGGTGGGCACAGGGCCTTCCCATGTGCCTGCACAGCCCTGGGCTGATCCATTCTCTGTCTCAAGGCATCAATTTTGGGATTCAGGTGCAAATCCAAGGAGCTGGCTATGGGATTATGCTCCCTCTGAACAGAAGAAATTAATCCATTCCCTCAATCCCCCCAGCTCCTCGGAGCAATCATTTCCTTGTCACTCTGAAAATCTGCTGTGTCCTTCTGATTCCTCTTTAATAGTTTGTGTAGACTTTGTTTTGGTGTCACAGGGAAACTCCCCCACCTGGGAGATCACACACAGCACATTTGTTGTTGCTGCTGGTGGGGATGACAAAGTGAGAGAAGCAAGAGGGACACCAGGGAGTGATCCCAATTTCCCTGGGTTTGGAGCACAGGTTCCAAGCAGAGGGGCTGTGAAAAATGTGTATTTTATGATTGGCTTTTGGCAAATATTCAAATGAATATTATATGCGTTGTGTTAGAAAGTTATGCTGTATTAATTTTCTTAACTAGTGTGTTAAATATAGTTTTAGGTTATAACAAAATGTTAAAAATAGAAACTATGCTATGTAAGATACTTTCTCTAAAGAAAGGACTGGCAGTGAGATAGCAGCCACAGGACACCTGAATCTCTCAGAGAAAGAGAATTTATTGCTCCCTTATCAGAACAAACGAACTTCTTCCTGCCTGCTCAGCCCTGGATACACCGTCAGGATTCAGAGGAAGAAGCTGACACTGCCCAGACATGTTGGAATCCATAAAGTTAGAGGGTTTTTAGGAAATGGTTAAAAAAGTATAGGCCTCAGACTGAAGTTTTGTTAGCATTGCAGATACAGCAGAAAAGTTTCCCAAGCAGTGAAGGTTCATTTCTCTCCAAATCACAGGTGCCAGTTAAACAAGCACAGCTCTAATTTGCTTTTGTGGTTGTTTGCTTGTTGTGCTTATCCTGAGCCAAAGCAAGAGGAAATCCCTGTTCTGGTGAGAAAAGGGACCCGTTCCATGCCCAGGTCTCCATCTGCAGCCTCCCCTGGGGCTGCCTGGAGGTGGGCCCTGCTCCCTGCCCATCCCTGCTCAGATAACACAGGGTCACTGTCCTGGCCCCCCAGGGTCCCTCACAGCTCATTATTAGCATTTTAAGGAAGAGGCACTAGGAACAAAACCCATTTTTCTCTATTTTTTCCCACATGCTGACCTTCTGAGTCAATATGCTGCTCTGGATCAATAAACTGAGCTGTGCCTGCAGGCAGTGAGGGAATTCCTCCTGCCATGGAGCTGAAATGCACCAGGAGAGGGGGAGGAATACTGCTCTGCAAAGGTTGAGGGTAATTGAAAGGCAGGGAGGTTGTCAGTGGGCAGGAGAAATGAATAACACCACTGCCATGTTGGGATCAAAGCTTTCTGCAGGGCCTGCTCTGCCCTTGGCCAGTGTTAGTGCAGGGCAGCTCAGCCTGGGGTGAGAACCTGGGAATTCTGGAATTCCTGCTGGCTGCACTGAGCCACTGCTGCTGGTGCAGAGCCTGGCTGTCAACAGGGAGGCACAGGGAGCTCCTCAGGGCTACCAGTGATGCCTCGGGGTTTAAATTTTATATTTTCAGATTCTGTGCTGCTTTAGTGTGAGAGTCTGGGCTCCAAATCAGGGGATGGTGAGCTCTGTGCACAGAGCAGGGAGACAAAACAATTCCTGCTCCAGCTGGGCACCAAGGACAAATGACCCAAATCTCAGCCCAGGAGCACAAACACCGTGGGCTGGAGAGAGAAAAACAAGCAGGGTGGGACTGCCTGGGCTAAAGCTGGAATGGGACAATGAGCTGCAAGGTGCAAATGGAGCAGAACTGATCCCAGGGACAGAGCCCGTGCCCGGCCGTGCATTTTGGGGCCATTTTGGTTGATCTTGGGTGCAGCCCTGGCTGGGCTCTGGTGCTGCCCAAGGTGGATCCATGGAGGAGATGCTTTGAATGAATCCCTGCTTTATTCTGGAGCTCCATCCAGCCCCTGCTCTGGGGCATCAAGGGAAGGGAAGGGAAGGGAAGGGAAGGGAAGGGAAGGGAAGGGAAGGGAAGGGAAGGGAAGGGAAGGGAAGGGAAGGGAAGGGAAGGGAAGGGAAGGGAAGGGAAGGGAAGGGAAGGGAAGGGAAGGGAAGGGAAGGGAAGGGAAGGGAAGGGAAGGGAAGGGAAGGGAAGGGAAGGGAAGGGAAGGGAAGGGAAGGGAAGGGAAGGGAAGGGAAGGGGCCTCACCTATATGAGGCCAGCACACCAGAACTGCTCCCTGCTGTCACCACCTCCACCTCCCCCAGCAGTCCCCTTGCCTGGAGCCTGGGGCATGGATAGCAAGGAACAGGAGAGTTAGAGGGACACAGAGGGTTCCCACTGAGGAAGGGAGTTCACAGGGAGAGCTCAGCCACAAAGGCAGCTGGATTTGCCAGCGGGGAACCCAGCATGTTTTCATTGCTGGAAATAAAATTCCAGCAGCTGTTGTGGCCACACACAAAGAGCCTTGCAAATCTCTGCCTCTTTAGGAGACTTGTCACAGCTCAGGAGAATAATTCACTTTGTCGCCCACGGAATCTCCAGAATGCCACCACTGACTGCAGCTGGGTGAGGGAGGTACACAAAGGTGTTGATTGAACAAAAAAAAGTGATTGGTTGAAAAGGTTTATTAAGTGAATAAATAAATAAATACTGTCCTGGATGCTTTTTATAAATCATTAAAGTTTCATATACAATAGTACAAGACTTGTGTGTATTTGCTGGCTGCACTAAAGGAATGGAATATTGAATATTCCTGCCTTTGGAGGGCTGGGGAAGGAGTGGAATTAGAATCTCAGAACCCTGTGTTTTGTAGCTATTTTTAGAGCCATTTCTAGAAGGATGGGTAAAAAGTGACAGCCTCATTAAATGAACTAGGAACATATTTTTTCTCTTTCATAGTTTTGTCCTATGCTTAGCTGGTACCTAAAGAAATGAAAAAATGAACAATCTAAAACAACCTCAATGCTATTCATCTCACGGTTCCCACAAATTCAGCCATAACAGCTTTTCAGCTGCATTTTCTGACTGGGGAGCAGTGCCAGGCTGGGACAGAGCCCTGTGCCAGGGCACATCTCCCTTTTCCTGGGCACTACCACTCCCCCTCATCCCAAACATCACAACTTTGCCCCAACTTTACATTTCCATTTTCCCAGTTCACAACAAGCCACTTCAAAGGAACTGGCTCATGTGAAACAATCTCAAGTCTATTTTACTTCAAGTATTCATTCTTTTCTCCCCCAGTTTCCTGACATCCTGTGATCTGTGTGTGGAACAGGCTGTGGAAAACTCTCCAGCTTTCATTTGCAAACATGCTCAGCTTAAAAGGAAGAAAAATGAGCCATAAATGCTGGAATAAATTCCATCAAGAAACAGTTCAGGGAAATGCTCTGTAGCTGAGTCGTGTGGTGTGAATTATTAATCCAGCTCTTTGAAGAAGTGGCTGTGTGGGGGAACAACCTCAGAGCCCCCCATACCTGGGGTCACACCGAGAGAATTTCCCCACGGAAAGGGGGCTCAGGCCTTGGCACTGCCCAGGGAGGGTTGCAGTGCCCATCCCTGGCGGTGTCCCCTGGAGGTGGCACTGAGAGCTCTGGGCTGGGGACAAGGTGGGCATTGGGCACAGCTGGCACTCCCTGGGCTGAGAGGGCTCCACAAGCCCCAGGGACTTGGGGATTTCATGGTTCTGGGGTGAATTGTTGGATCCTGGGAGCAGGGGACAGGTTGGCTTTTCCAACACAAGTTCTGGGAGCTCTAGAGCACAGCCAGGGTTGCCCAGCAGCACGGGCTGTGTGAGCGTGGACACAGGCACAGGTGCATTTTGGATACACCTGCATTCAAGGGCTGTGTGAGCGTGGACACAGGCACGGGTGCATTTTGGATACACCTGCATTCAAGGGCTGTGTGAGCATGGACACAGGCACAGGTGCATTTTGGATACACCTGCATTCAAGGGCTGTGTGAGCATGGACACAGGCACAGGTGCATTTTGGATTCAGAGTTTATTGATCCTCTGCCTGGCTACACAAGTCTCGCCTGAAGAGGAATTCCATGACAAGAGGAGTGTTTCAGACAGCTTTAACCTGGAGGGAACAGGCTACAAATGGAGGGGAAAAAGCGTCACTGGCTTTAGGGGCCCCAGAGCTGCTGAAAATCACTGAAAATCACAGCCACAAACACTTCATGCTCAAATAGGCTACTGAAAATCGCAGCCACAAACACCTCCAGCCCAAATACTCCTCAGTGCTCCCAAGGAAACCCAGCAGTTCCAAAGCTGAGTTTTCTTGTGGTGGCATTTGCTTTTCCTCCTCAGGGCCGCAGCATCCCATCACTGCCCCAGACAAGGACCGTGGCACCCTGCAAACCTCCCTGGGATCAGTGGGACAGCTGGATTAACCCTTTCACAGCCAGAAGGCATTTAAAGGGGCTCCAGGAGAGCTGCAGAGGCACTGGGGACAAGGGATGGAGGGACAGGAGCCAGGGAATGGCTCCCAGTGCCAGAGGGCAGGGATGGGTGGGAGATTGGGAATTGGGAATTCCTGGCTGGGCTGGGATTGCCAGAGCAGCTGTGGCTGCCCCTGGATCCCTGGCAGTGCCCAAGGCCAGGCTGGACACTGGGGCACCCTGGGACAGTGGGAGGGGTCCCTGCCATGGCAGGGGTGGCACTGGGTGGGCTTTGAGTTTCTTTCCCACCCAAGCACTCAGTGACTCTGTGGTGGGCCCTGGGAGAATCTCCCTGTGCCATTCCCAGGGTCTGATGCTTTGAAGCCTCCCTCTGGCCCGGGAGCCCCTCAGAAGGTCCCTGGGGCTGGGGAATGTGCGGCATTTGCTGTCCCTTGGTGCTGGGGGATGTGTGACATTTGCTGTCCCTGCAGCTCTGCCCTGAGCAGGGCTGGGGTTGGAGCTGGGGAGGGGCAGGGACACAGCAGGCGCAGCAAGAGGGATCCCCAGAGTGCCTGAGGGAGAAAATCTCACTCGCACAGCTCCACATGGAGCTACCAGAGCACTCAGGGAATGCGGCATCCAGTGGAGAAAATGGAAATAACCCCTGGTTTTGCAGAACAAGGAGCACTTTCAGAGATGTGAAACCTCCCAGGGGCCCAGAAAGAGACCTGGGCCCAAGCCAGCTGTGACAGGGCACTGCAGGAATCCTTTTTATAGGATTTGCAGGCATCCCTGATGAGGGGGAGAGAGAATGATGCATCTGACTCCATCTTACCAGCAGGCTAATTAATTCCTTTATTATACTATATTATTCTATACTATATTACACTATATATTACACATTACATCAAAATATATATTAATCTATAATATATATAAATATATATAAATAAAATAAATAATAATAAATAAAAATAAAATATATAAAATAAATATATATTATTCTCTACTATATTACATTACATCTAAACTGAATCTGTCCAGCACTCAGTTCTGCTCACACTGCCCAGCCTTGTTGTCTTGGTAGCCTTGTGCCCTGGCCCTGTTTGATGAACACCATCCTTCCTTTATCACACATCCCTGCATTTTCACATGTGTACCCTGTCCTGTCCCCCTTCCCAGGCAGTTAGCACAGGAAAATGTCACAGACATCTTTTATGGAAAATCCTTTCATTAGGATTTGTCCTCCTGAGAAGCTGGGAGGCCTCAGGAACAAAATGCAAACATTGATTATCTGCTGCTGTGGAATGCAACAGGTGCATCTGGGATTGGTCTCATGTGGGTGTTTCTAATTAATGGCCAATCACAGTCAGCTGGCTCAGACAGAGAGCTGAGCCACAAACCTTTGTGATCATTCTTTGCTATTCTATTCTTAGCCAGCCTTCTGATGAAATCCTTTCTTCTATTCTTTTAGTATAGTTTTAATTTAATATATGTCATAAAACAATAAATCAGCCTTCTGAAACATGGAGTCAGATCCTCATCTCTTCCCTCATCCTGGGACCCCTGTGAACACCACCACAGAAAAACGCAGCAAATATTAAACAGTATTTCATCTAGATACCTATTTCTAATCAACACCCCTGTACTTCCCAGCCCCGTGTCCCAGGGGATGCCAAACCCCTCCAGGAATGGAGCATTTTCCCATAAAGGAACACTTGGCCTCAGGTGAGCAGCAGCTGTGCTGGGTGTGGAGCAGACTCGGGGCAGCTCCAGAGACAAGCCCAGCTCAGACCCTGCTGCTCTGGGACCTGCCAGGTGTGACGGTGTTCACAGGGGTTCTTGGATTGGGCAAGGGACGAGGATCTGACTCCATGTTTCAGAAGGCTGATTTATTATTTTATAATATATATTACATTACAACTACACTAAAGGAATAGAAGAAAGGATTTCATCAGAAGGCTGGCTAAGAATAGAAACAGAATGATAACAATAGTTTGTGGCTTGGACAGAGAGTCTGCACCAGCTGAGTGTGATTGGCCATTAATTACAAACAAACATGGGCCAATCCCAGATGCACCTGTTGCATTCCACAGCAGCAGATAACCATTGTTTACATTTTGTTCCTGAGGCCTCCCAGCTTCTCAGGAGGACAAATCCTAAGAAAGGATTTTTCATAAAAAGATGTCTGTGACAGTCAGGCTAGGCAGAAATGGGGCAGTTCTGCACAAAGTGTGCTCCAACATTCTCAGACTGTAATGCCTGAAGCCAAATTCACCTCTTGAATGAAGAAGATATGATTAATTTTCCCTGACCTTATTCAGGGGATTTTAGATAGCTTTTTTTCCCTGCCTGATTGAGCAGCCTCATTTTTGTTTTACTTTGCATTCTTTGCCTCTTTTTTCTTTCGTTATTTCTCTTTCAGTACCATGAAAGTCTAAAGAAAGAACCGAGACAGGAGGAAAAATATTAAATATTAGGTAGCAGTGAAATGAGATCTCTCTATTAAATTAAACAAAATTAATCATTTCTGTATCTAACCTAAACTACCCATGCAAAGTTCCCATTTTCCTTTTCCATGAATAATAACACCGCACAGCCACCGTGGCTCTTGATGCTTGAAGAAACAGCAAAGTCAGGCATTGTTGATCCTCAGAACAGTAAATCCTCTCTGGGGGTTGCAGTGGGGTTTGCACAGCGGGTTTGGTGGTTTTGGGGAAGGCTCTGTGCTCCCACCTGCCAGGGACAGCGCGGCCACCAGCCCTGTCCTGTGGCACCAGGGAGGGACAGCAGAGCCACCAGCTGTGACCTCTGGCACCGGGGATGGGGAACACCAGAGTCCCTGGGCTTGGAAAAGGCCTCCAAGTGCACAGACACAGAATCCAGCATGGCTTGGGTCAATAGGGACACCAGAGGGACACCAGAGGGACCCCAGCTCCCTCAGCCTTTCCTGAGGGTACAGAGATGCTCCAGCCCTTCCTCATCCTCACATCCTTCCCCTGGACCAGATCCAAGGGCTCCAGGACCCTGCTGTGCTGAGAATCCCAGGGATGGACACACACCCTCTGACCCCAGGGATGGACAGAGCTCTGCTGACGCCAAGGATGGACACACAGCCTGTGACCCCAGGACATGCACAGGATGCTCCTGGAGGACATGCAGGGGATGCTCCTGCAGGGCTGCAGCTCTCCTTGACCCTGCACTTCTCCCCCTGCCCTGCCTGGCTGGGACAGCCCTCCTCCCTGTGGCAGGAAAATGCATTTATTCCTGGAGGGCAGCTCCTGCAGCAGGAAAATGCATTTATTCCTGGAGGGCAGCTCCTGCAGCAGGAAAATGCATTTATTCCTGGAGGGCAGCTCCTGCAGCAGGAAAATGCATTTATTCCTGGAAGGCAGCTCCTGCAGTACAAAAATGCATTTATTCCTGGAGGGCAGCTCCTGCAGCAGGAAAATGCATTTATTCCTGGAGGGCAGCTCCTGCAGTACAAAAATGCATTTATTCCTGGAGGGCAGCTCCTGCAGCAGGAAAATGCATTTATTCCTGGAGGGCAGCTCCTGCAGCAGGAAAATGCATTTATTCCTGGAAGGCAGCTCCTGCAGTACAAAAATGCATTTATTCCTGGAGGGCAGCTCCTGCAGCAGGAAAATGCATTTATTCCTGGAGGGCAGCTCCTCCCTGCAGCAGGAAAATGCATTTATTCCTGGAGGGCAGCTCCTGCAGTACAAAAATGCATTTATTCCTGGAGGGCAGCTCCTGCAGTACAAAAATGCATTTATTCCTGGAGGGCAGCTCCTGCCTGCAGTACAAAAATGCATTTATTCCTGGAGGGCAGCTCCTGCAGCAGGAAAATGCATTTATTCCTGGAGGGCAGCTCCTGCAGTACAAAAATGCATTTATTCCTGGAGGGCAGCTCCTGCAGTACAAAAATGCATTTATTCCTGGAAGGCAGCTCCTGCAGCAGGAAAATGCATTTATTCCTGGAGGGCAGCTCCTGCCAATGACACCACTCATGGGAGCTGATGGCAACGGAGCCCAATGGAATTTTCCTAATTTCCCCTAAACTGTTTGCTGAAGATTGTGATCTCCATTACAAACCCACGTGCTCTGTAACTAGGCCCTCCTCACACGGGCACCCACTGCAAAGGAGCCTTTATCTATCTCAACTGGAGATGGAGAACTCTCCCTGCAGACTGAGCTCAGACCTGCTCACTGAGTCTGGAAATAAATTAGCTCAGCCTTGTCTGTGTTCTACAGATGTTGAGCTGATATTTTTAATTGCTCCACGTAAACACGTTTTCTTTACAAATAAAAATGATGAGTAGGTTGTTATTGCCAGGGCGGTTTTCAACAGTTAGATAATATTAAAATTAATCCATTTGATATGATTTTTTCCAGATTACAGTTGAATATGTCTTCCTTATCCACATGATACAAATCTCTAGTGGCCGTTTGGACCTTTGCATTGAACACAGAGTTTGTTCATGGTCTGGACATTCTGGTGAAGAAAAATAATGTATGGATTAAAATTACCTAAAGAACATCTCCACCTAATTACACTGCAGCCTGCCCCAGAGAAATCTGAGGCTTTAGGTTGTTTCAGAAATGATACCTAAATTATTTCACTTTTAACCCAAAAACCAACCACACATGGCCCATAATGGGGACTTTTCTGTCCGGTTGTACAAAACCACCCAAAGCCAGGGAGAGGGTGAAGGAGAAGAAGATGAAGGAGAAGAAAGTGAAGAAGGTGGAGAAGAAGTTGAAGAAGAAGAAGAAGAAGAAGGTGAAGAAGAAGAAGAAGGAGAAGGAGAAGGAGAAGGAGAAGGAGAAGGTGGAGAAGGTGAAGAAAGTGAAGAAGGTGAAGAAGAAGTTGAAGAAGAAGAAGGTGAAGAAGAAGATGATGAAGAAGGAGAAGGAGAAGGAGAAGGTGGAGAAGGTGAAGAAGGTGAAGAAGAAGTTGAAGAAGAAGGTGAAGAAGAAGAAGATGATGAAGAAGAAGAAGAAGAAGAAGGTGAAGAAGAAGAAGAAGGTGAAGAAGAAGAAGAAGGTGAAGAAGAAGGTGAAGAAGAAGATGAAGTTGAAGAAGAAGAAGAAGGTGAAGAAGGAGAAGAAGGAGAAGGAGAAGGAGAAGGAGAAGGAGAAGGAGAAGGAGAAGGAGAAGGAGAACGAGAACGAGAACGAGAACAAGAACAAGAACAAGAACAAGGAGCAGCCTCCACCCTAAAACCTCCATCTTGCTCTATATCTATTACTGTATTCTAAACTCTTAAATTACAAGTTTCCCACCTGTGATATCACACACTTCTATTCAAACCCCACACCCACAATCCCAGTGCCATCATTCCACTTTGGGAACTTCTGCAGAGCCTCAGGTGACTGCAGTGTTCTCCTGGGAGTTCAGGGGCTGTGCCAGTGTGTCACTGCTCTGGGGGCTGTGTCACAGCCTGTCACCCCCTGTCACTGCCCTGGGGGCTCAGGGGCTGCCCCTGTGCCCTGCTGTGCCCCCCTGGCACAGCTCCTGAGCTGGGATCCCCCTCCTCAGGCTCTGTGTGGCTGCATCCCGACAAGCTGCCTTCAAATAATTTGATAATTGGAGGTTGTAATTCATGAATCTTAATGTTGACTTGATTTAATTGAGCATTAGTGTTAATTAAAGCAAGTCAGTGCCTTCAATCCCAGTTCAAGAGCTTGGCAAGAGGGAGGAAGGGATTCCTGCCTGTGCTCAGATCAATCTCTCTTACAGTAAATGGTAAGAGTGGGATGAATAAATTGTGTTTTATTGTGCTCACCCTCACTTTTCTGTCTGTGCCAGGAAGCAAGGATGCTATCAAACAGATCAGGAGTGTGCTGGGCCTTTCTGCTCTGAAAAATATTGCAATGAAATAGGAAACATGTTCTCCATCCTTCCTGCTGCCTCTGGAGAAAAGCGGAAATTATTCCTCTTCCAAAAACCACTCTGTTTTTAAAGTATTGAGGATAAATTCTGTAACCTCTGGACTGATCCAGCTCTCAGTGAATCCATATTTCCATTTCTACTGATGTGAAAGAAAGAAAAGCAGCCAGAGGGTTGTCATCCAAGCAGAAATTCCCTTGGAAATTACAGATTTGCCTAAGAACTGCAAGATTTTCTTCCAAAATCCAAAACTCTGACTTTCCTTAATAATTTTTAGATTTTGCAGCAGAATTCCCTCAGCAAGGGGCTCATCCTTAGGGAAAGGAGCTGCATTTCTACCTGAGGAAAATGACTTTTCCCTGAGGGATGGAGGGTCCAGGGGCAGCCCAGCTGCTCTGGGCACCTGTGCCAGGGTCTCAGCCCCCTCCCAGCCGGGAATAATTCCCAATTCCCACTCTCCCATTCCTGCCCTCATCCACTGTCCCAGCCCCTGTGCATCTTCCCTGGAGTCCTGGCACTGCTGCCCTGTGTCACAGACATCTTTTGTGAAAAATCCTTTCCTTGGGATTTGTCTTCCTGAGAAGCTGGGAGGCCTCAGGAACAAAATGTAAACAATGGTTATCTGCTGCTGTGGGATGCAACAGGTGCATCTGGGATTGGTCTCATGGGGTTGTTTCTAATTAATGGCCAATCACAGTCAGCTGGCTTGGACAGAGAGCTGAGCCACAAGCCTTTGTCATCATTCTTTGTTATTCTATTTTTATCAAGCCTTCTGACGAAATCCTTTCTTCTATTCTTTTAGTATAGTTTTAATGTAATATATATCATAAAACAATAAATCAGCCTTCTGAACCATGGAGTCAGATCCTCATCTCTTCCCTCACCCTGAGACCCCTGTGAGCACGGTCACAGCCCTGGTTGATGGAAGCCCTTCACCAGTCCCAGGAGAGGGATCCAGCCCTGCCCTCATCCCCTGTCCCAGCCTCTGTCCCAGCTCTCCTGGCTGATGGAACCCTTCACCAGGCCCTGCCATCCCCATCTGTCCCCACCAAATGCAGAGAACTGAACTGTTCTACAGGAGAGCACAGAACTGCCACAGAGAAATGAATTTAAAGGTGAGCTACCCATAAACATCACCCAGGGCTGCTGCCAGAGGGACGCACTCCCAGAGCTGCTGCCAGACCTGCAGTTCATTAAACCCCACCTCGATTTATATTTTTGCTTATTAACTAAACCTATTGATTTAAACTCGCCACAAATGCACCTTCTGTAAATAACTCTGTTCCTAATTAAATAATTCCTGTATTATGTCAGGGTGTAATGAATAAATGACTTGTAACTCCTTCTTTTTCAGCCGTTAATCAATATCTGAGCCGAGCTGGTTTATATCTCATGTAAATTTTTCACCTAAGAGCTCAGCTCTCAGCGAGGCTCTGTCCTGCCCTGCCATTGTCTGGGCTGGATGTCGGAACCCAGGACATTGCTCTGGCTGCCCTGGGGACTCCAGACCCTGGCAGGGGCTCAGAGACCTTGGCACGCAGTCACAGACACCTGTGCCTTTGATTTTAGCCCATGGAAACAATTCCCAGCTTTGTGTGAGGAGTTACAAGCCACAAGGGTTTGAGTAGAATGACAGTGAATTTGTCACAGGGTGAAAATGGAGAATTTTGGGGATTTAGAATGGGGGTTCAGGGGGCAAGATGGAGGAATCTGGGTGTATCCTGTCCTTCTCCTTCTTCTTCTTGTCCTCCATCCTCTGCTGTGATGGTGGCACTGGATTGGTTTAGAGTAGAGACAGACTGTCTAACATAGGTGATAGGTATTGGAAAATTATTGTAAATAAAGTACACGTAGTTCATAGAATAAAAAGCCAACACCACCCCAAGGGCAGGGACTGTGCCACAACCCGACCTGCTGGACAGATCTCAGCGGGTCAGAGAAAGAATGTAATGGATAACAGAGAATAAACAACCTTGAGAACCAGAGCCAAGGAATCCTGTCTTCTTCTTTGGTCTTGGGGCTGGGAAAAAGAGAACTTTCCAACACCTCGAGGTCATCTTGACACCAGAGACCCCATCAGGCTGAAAAATGGCACTTTATGTTGTGTTGTGTGACTCTAGAGCCTGGCATGTGCCAGGAGGCACTGGGTGCCAGAGGGCTCCTGGCCCAGGGCTGGCCAGAGGGGGAATCTCCTCACCAAGGAGCCCCAGTGAGCCCAGCCAGGGCTATGGGGTGGGAAATAAAGCCCAGGATTAACTCTGAGCTGGGCAGGTGTAGAAGGGCAGACCTTCACAGCAGGCTGAAGCTCCTGTCCCGCTCAGGACATTCCTGCAGCTCCTGCTTCTCACAGCACCCGTGGGGCTGCTCAGACCCCTCCTCACCCCGAGGCCCCAGGGGTCTCCCCCACCCTGGCCACACCAGAGGGGTTCCAGACATGCAGCCACAGGAACCACAGAATGATCTGGAACTGTGAAACCCTTCTGAGCCCTTCCCCATTCCTGCCAAGGCCACCCTGACCATGTCCCCAGGTGCCACATCCCCCCAGGGCCTCACATCCCCCGGGGATGGGCACTCCAGCCTGGGCAGCCCATTCCAATGCTCTGCAACCCCTTCCAAGAGGGATTTCCCCAATATCCAACCTGAACCTTTCCCCTTGTGCTGTCCCTGTTTCCTGAGCCCTTTTCCAGATGATTCACCAGAAGAAGACAAAACAAGCAGACACAATTCATCACAGAATGAAGGACAATTTGCTTTAATGATTTGCCCAGAGCTCTGTGGATTTGGGGTGTAGAACCCCCAGTATTTGGTGCAGAGGAGATGCAACCCCAGCAGAGCCCAGGGAATCTCCTCCTCCTGCAGGACCTGTCCCTCCCTGGGCTCAGGGGGAGCTGGGATCACCTCTGGAGTGAATCCTGCATTCAGAGGATCCCTGCCTTGGTCCCTGCCCTGGACAAATGTCCCTGGGGACCCCTGGATGTGCAGCCAGCCCTTGGGGCTCCAGGAGGAGCCAGAGCAGCCAAGGGTTCCCCCAGGGCCACCTGGAGCCATTTCAATGGATTTGGGAACTGTGGCCACTGCGGCTAAGGTGGGGATGATCTCATTTTAATTCCCTGGTTTTAAACCTCCAGAGCAGCGCTGCTGAACCAGGCTGTACCTCATTAGTCAAGGCTTCAAACTGGGAGTCATTCTTTTTAAAGCCTGTTTGCTGTTTTACTGTCACAGGAATGCAGAATGAAAAGGGGAAAAAGGAGCCTTTTCCACTGGTGTTGTGTGCAAATGATCTAAAAGGGTTCTGGATCAAAAAATGAGAGCTGCTCATAAAAAAACCCCAAATGAGCTTATTTTTTAATCTGTTTGTGCCATCATTCCCTTTGCCATCACCATCTCCAGGTGTAAAAAGGCAATGTGAGAATAATGTCAGTAATGCAGAGCAGGCAGTAATCACCCAAGGCAGGTGGAACGGCTTAATTACATCAAAAACTTCAATTTGGTATTGAGCACAGTCTTCTGCAAATTAGATTCAATTTGGTGAACAGTTCCAGCCAAAACCCTTCAGATTTTTTGATCTGCATTTCTGTTATGCCTTTACTACATCTCAACATGTCATCTCATTTTGGAAACAGCAATAGACATCTTCAAAAATAAAAAAATCAAGATTACCTTAAGAAAAAGGCTTTTAGAAGCAAACAACACTTTCCTTTGAGTGCATCTGCAGCCATTTTTGCAAGGCAAAGCTGAAATATCGAATGGGATAAATCACAGACAAACGCGAGAACCAAAGCTGAAACATTTATTTATTCAGGCTGTGAGAAATTTGCTCCCCACAGCAGGAAGGTCAAGGTGATCTGTCCCTGGTGTTGGGCAGGACTGAGGGTGGCACTGGCTCTGGATGGGTCTCCCTCCTCTTCCCTCTGGTCCAAGTGTTCCCAAAGCCACCAGTGATGCCTTCAGCTTTGGCTTTCACATTTTCCAGATTCTGTGCTGCATCAGTTACTGAGAACCTTGGGCACTGAGAATTTCAGACTTTCTGTGCTGCCAGGCACTGAACACTGCAGCGACCTGAGGCCGTGGAGAAGCTTCCAAAATTGAATTATAGCACTGGGATTGGGGGTGTGGAGTTTGAATAGAAGTGTGTGATATCACAGGGTGGGAAACTCAGAGTTTAAGGGTTTAGAATGCAGTAATAGATACAGAGCAAGATGGAGGTTTTAGGGCTGGTCCTTCTTCTTCTTCTTCTTCTTCTTCTTCTTCTTCTTCTCCTTCACCTCTTCCTTCTCCTTCTCCTTCTCCTTCTCCTTCTTTTTCTTCTCCTCCTCCTCCTCTTCCATGGGTTTGGGTGGAGCACACATATAGAATCCATTGGATATACAGCACACGTAGAGAATCCATTGGAATATCTGTGAAAAGACAATATTGTAATATTATAATATGGATCTGTAACACCAGGAATGAAAGGTTTTTTCTGGTATTTTCTGGGGTCCCCCATGGCTGGAAGGAATGAAACTGACTCCATGTTCTTAGAAGGCTAATTTATTATTCTATTCTATTCTATTCTATTCTATTCTATTCTATTCTATTCTATTCTATTCTATTCTATTCTATTCTATTCTAATTATATAATGCTATACTAAACTATACTAAAGAATAGAGAAAGGACACAAACAGAGCATTACAAAGAATGATAATGAATCTCGTGATTCTCTCCAGAGCCCCAACACAGCTGATGGTGATTGATCATTAAGTCAAAACAATCCACATGAAACCAATGAAACAATGACAAGTTGGATAAACAATCTCCAACCACATTCCAAAGCAGCAAACACAGGAGAAGCAAATGAGATAATTTTTGCTTTCATTTTTCTCTGATGCCTCTCAGCTTACCAGGAGAAGAGCCCTGGGCAATAATTTTTGCTTTCATTTTTCTCTGATGCCTCTCAGCTTACCAGGAGAAGAGCCCTGGGCAAAGAGGATTTTTCAGAAATGTGATGGTGGCTGTGCTGTGACTCAGTTTGGGTTCTGGGCTGTGAGAGCTCCCCCAGTTTGTGGCCAGGCTCTGGGCAGTCTCTGGCAGTGCCCAGGGAGGGCAGGGGCTGGCACTGGTACAGCCTTAGCTCACCATGACTGAGCCTGCAGAAGGAGAAATTGATAAAACACAAATTTACCCATGGCAAGGAAGAGAGCAAGGCTGTTAGCAGGGAAATTTGCAGTTAGAGGATCCCTGCCTTAGTGACCAGCATACGTGCCTTAATAATTTGTTATAAACTCCTGCCAATTAATTATTGACATTAATTGCTTTGTACCAATAAAATACAATGAGTTATTGCTTTGTCTAATGAATGTAACGAGCTGGTTTGATGTACTAATGAGTTAAAATCACACTTTGTTAAGGGTGTAAATCTTAAGAACAACTTGTAATAAATAAGAAGCTGTTGTTGTCACTGCACAAGTAGATGACAACACAACAAAATCAAGAATAAATAAGTTTTGTGGAAAAAGCCTGGAAAAAAGGAAAAATGTGGAAGCTAGAATCCCCCCTTCAGCCTGAATATCTAACCCAGAGGAACTCAAGAGCTGACTCTTTCACAGTGTGAGTGGATTGATCTGTGTTTCTCTTTACTTTAAAAAAAGGTTTTTTAATGTATCAGGCAGGAAATTCTGAGCTCTGCTTGGTGGAATTTCAAACAAGAAACTCTGCACACTAGAAAGCAATCGCACAAGGAATCACCTTGGTAAGGGAAATGTAATTACATGTACAGACACTCCCGTGCTTGAACTCCCAAAATTATGAATAGCTGCTTCTGTAAAAATTATCCTCTCAGGAACTGATGAAAAGGGACAAAATGTACATCTTGTCTTCCACAGTGACCCTGCTGAGAGTCTGAGACTGTTGTGGCAATGGTCTGAACTCCTCATATCCAAATCAACCCAAATTTTCCCCTGGCACCCTCCAGAACAGAATTATTACCATGGAGACTTCACATAAAAATAGCAATACTGATCCTAATTAATAGGCATTAAGTCTTTCCATCACAAGGCATTCACAATCTGACACATTCACAGCTAAACCCCATTGAAATGATTGGGAATTGTTATTTTTGAAGGTGAAGGCTCCGTTCAGAGGCAGTGGCTGAGTCCCAGAGCAGCGAGGGGCCTGGGCCAGGGACAGCAGTGAATCCCAGCAGAGAAGCTGCACACTGAATTTCTGAAATTCAGCTTTCTCTGCACACGGCCATGCTCAGCCCATCACCTGAATCCTCAGGTGAATCCCAGCGAATCCCAGCAGAGCTGCTGGCTTTGGGCAGCTGCACACTGAATTTCTGAAATTCAGTTTTCTCTGCACACAGCCGTGCTCAGCCCAACACCTGAATCCTCCCTCCAGCAGCTCTGCACAGCCCTGGCTGGGAGGGGACAGGGGGACAGAGCCTGGGGGGCTCCTGTCACTTCCTGGGATTTATCAACTTCAATCTGCCAGAGAATCACAGAATCCCAGAATGGTTTGGGTTAAAGGGACCTTCAATCCCACCCAGTGCCACCCCTGCCATGGCAGGGACACCTCCCACTGTCCCAGGGTGCCCCAGTGCCCAGCCTGGCCTTGGGCACTGCCAGGGATCCAGGGGCAGCCACAGCTGCTCTGGCAATTCCAGCCCAGCCAGGAATTCCCAGTTCCCAATCTCCCATCCATCCCTGCCCTGTGCCATCAGGAATTCAAAAGCAAGAGTGACCTCTCCAAGCACAGTTTAATCCTACAAGAAAGCAGATGCCCAAAAAAAACCCCAAAGGTTAAGTTGTGTTTGGACTGAGCTCACATTCTTTAATCGATTGCAGATGGAATCTGTTGGATGGGTGTTTTTGCCCAGAATCATCAGTTTGATTGGTGATTAGGGGCCCATTACATAATTTGGTATCCCTGCGTCCATGTCAGCACCTCCCAGCTGGGCTGGCACTGGGGGCTGCACTGGGGGCTGCATTGGGGGCTGCACTGGGGGCTGCACTGGGGGCTGCACTGGGGGCTGCATTTGGGGCACTGGGGGCTGCACTGGGGTCATTGAGGTCACTGGGGGCACTGGGGGCTGCACTGGGGGCTGCATTGGGGGCTGCACTGAGGGCTGCATTGGGGGCTGCATTTGGGGCACTGGGGGCTGCACTGGGGTCATTGAGGTCACTGGGGGCTGCACTGGAGGCACTGGGGGCCGCAGATCTCCTGTGACTGGACGGAGATCAGGCTCCATGGATTTATAAAGCTGCTAAAGCAGAAGGAGGTTCCTCCTGCTCTTTGACATCCCAGCAAAGCTGCTGAGTCACCGGGCACCCAGAGTGAATCCCAGGTGCAGGACAGGGAAATCAGGCCACTGGTGGTGAGCATTTGGATGCAGTAACCAGAGGAACTTTCTGCACTCGTGGGTGTGTTTCTGCAGGGAACACAAATGCCCGGATGTTTTTACTCTGAACATGGGCAGAAGTTTGCTCACACTCACCTGCAGCTTTGTGCTTTGCTAATTTTTGCTTAGGTAGGGACTTTTTAAAAATATTCAGGACTCCTGAGCAAGAAGGCTCTGGAAGATGATGACATCACCATAGGATGGGGCTGATGGGATGGAGCTCAGGGGTACAAAGGTTAATAATTCCTTCTGCATAAAATGGAGCAGATAAACCCCCCCGGGGCATTATTGCTTCGTCTGCATTTTCCAGAGCAGCACCAAGGGCTCTGACCTCGTGGAGGGCTGTTCTGCCTTTGGTCCCTGTAAGGACATCCAGGGCTGGAGCCAGGTGGGCTCCGGGGTCCCCTCCAGCCCAGGGCACTCTGTGTCCCCACAGACCCTGGGGACGGCCAGGATGGCAGCTGGGGGGGTCACAGGAACCAGGGAGAGCTCTGGGGGTGAGGATGCTGGCAGCTGAATCCAGCAGGTGAACGGCTTCATCAACACAACCAGCCCACCTGGGATGGATCCATCATCTCCTGCAGGGCCCCCAATCCTCCAGAGGAACCAGCCCAGCTGGGATGGATCCATCATCTCCTGCAGGGCCCCCAGTCCTCCAGAGGAACCAGCCCAGCTGGGATGGATCCATCATCTCCTGCAGGGCCCCCAATCCTCCAGGGACCCAGCCCAGCTGGGATGGATCCATCATCTCCTGCAGAGCTCCTGCAGGGACCCAGCCCAGCTGGGATGGATCCATCATCTCCTGCAGGGCCCCCAATCCTCCAGGGACCCAGCCCAGCTGGGATGGATCCATCATCTCCTGCAGAGCCCCCAATCCTCCAGAAGAACCAGCCCAGCTGGGATGGATCCATCATCTCCTGCAGGGCCCCTCCAGGGACCCAGCCCAGCTGCAATGGATCCATCATCTCCTGCAGGGCCCCCAGTCCTCCAGGAACCCAGCCCAGCTGGGATGGATCCATCATCTCCTGCAGGGCCCCCAATCCTCCAGGGACCCAGCCCAGCTGGGATGGATCCATCATCTCCTGCAGGGCTCCTGCAGGGACCCAGCCCAGCTGGGATGGATCCATCATCTCCTGCAGGGCCCCCAATCCTCCAGGGACCCAGCCTAGCTGGGATGGATCCATCATCTCCTGCAGGGCCCCCAATCCTCCAGAAGAACCAGCCCAGCTGGGATGGATCCATCATCTCCTGAAGGGCTCCCAGTCCTCCAGGGACCCAGCCCAGCTGGGATGGATCCATCATCTCCTGCAGGGCCCCCAGTCCTCCAGAAGAACCAGCCCAGCTGGGATGGATCCATCATCTCCTGCAGGGCCCCCAGTCCTCCAGAAGAACCAGCCCAGCTGGGATGGATCCATCTCCTGCAGGGCTCCAGCCCTGTCCCCTCCCCACACAAGCCCACCATCAGCCGGGGGAGCTGCACCTCATTAAAGCAGACCCAGGCCAGCAGGAGCTCTGGCTAATTGTGCTTCTGCCTAACACATCCATTTTTTTTCTCACTTTTCTCTGTGAAACGCCTCCACAGAGCTCCATGCCTGTGACATTTCATGTGACACCAGACCAAGCACATTCTCTCAGTCTATACATTTTAGCTGCTCAGTTTTGTCTCCCATCTCTCCGTGATTTTTTAGAAGTTTGTGCAATACAAACTTCTAGGAGTGGAATTAAGTGCTTTGCTGGCTCACACTGAGCCCTGGCTAATATGAAGTAGGTCAATTTCAATTTGGTTGAATTTTCTTAATTCTTCTAATTGTGTTTGCTCAGAGCAGCAGAGGGTCTCAATTAGAAGTGCCCTCACCACATTCAGCGATATAAAACTGGCTGAGCATCTGCAGTCCAGGGAGGAACAGAACCCTCCCGAAACCCTCAAAGCCTCTCCTCAAACCCTCTCCTGCCATCTGCAGAGACAGAGCAACCCAAAGGTTGGGTATGAAAGGGCAGTGAACATTTCCAGTGCAAATGGGAGTGGGCTTTCCTGCCAAGCTCAAAGTGGGACTGAGATAATCCATTTGCAGCTGGAGAACAATTCCAACAGGAACGTGGCTGGGACATCACCCAATGTCACAGACAGGGGTGGCAGAATTCCCTCTTGTTTGTTCTTTCCCCAAAGAGAATTGGTGCTGGGCACTCACCAGGAGGGACTGGAAAGATGATGGCCATGGGCTGTGTGTGGGCTCCTTCCTGGGAGCAATCCTTGGGAACTTCATTTGAAGACCTCAGAGTCCTGCAGAAAAGTGATTTCTATTTATTCCTTCAATTTCTGTGTCAGTAGGATGGAGACTGAGCTGGATACTCCGAGTGAAGGGAGGAAGTTTTAAAACCCCAGGCAAAATTTGTCCTTTTTTTTTTTTTGGTTTTTGTTGCAAAATGCTGGGATAACATGGGAAGGGAAGGGAAGGGAAGGGAAGGGAAGGGAAGGGAAGGGAAGGGAAGGGAAGGGAAGGGAAGGGAAGGGAAGGGAAGGGAAGGGAAGGGAAGGGAAGGGAAGGGAAGGGAAGGGAAGGGAAGGGAAGGGAAGGGAAGGGAAGGGAAGGGAAGGGAAGGGAAGGGAAGGGAAGGGAAGGGAAGGGAAGGGAAGGGAAGGGAAGGGAGATCCTATCTGAGGCACTCATTGGCCTCAGGCATGCAGCAGCTCATTCCTGCCCTGGCCTGCCCTTGGCTCTGCTCCAGGACCCCTCCAATGAATGAAGAACTCAATTCCTTTGTTTTTAATTAAATAATTGATTGAACTGTGAAGTTTCATAGGAATGGAAGATTTGCTAAAGTAGGTTGAAATCAGCAAAGAGATTAGTTAAAAAAAAAAAGAAGAGAAATAATATAATTCCCAAACATTGGATTTGAGCATTATCAGAATGAAATGTTCCAGACTTTGATTTCTGAAAGTGCTTCATCTCAATATTCAATAAATCCCTTTTTATGTGGAAGTGACACTTTTCATATTAAAATTAACACACATTTACAAACAGAGAGAGCTTTAGTGGTTAAATAGAATCTATCTCAATGAAAATTAAGAGAGATTGCAATTCCAGGATAATTTTTTTTTTTCATCTGGTCCCTTTACAAAACTCTGTTTTAATTTAATGTACATTTCTGCCCTCTTATTTTTATCTGCTCTGGATGCATCTGGAAAGCCTATTTTTCCTTTTTACAGAATTTTGGATGCATCTGGAAGCCCATCACTCCTTGTTATGGAAATTGGGCCCCAGAAGCTTGGAGCAGGGGATTTCAGGGAAGGGCTCCAGGCAGAGCAGCAGAGACTCCTGCAGAGCACAGGGAGCCCTGGAAATCCTGGTTCTTCCCTGCTGCACCCCATGTCTGCTCCTAAAGCCACTGGCACAGGGGTCTCAGAAGTTTTCCTCTGTGTGCTTTAACATCCACTGCAATTTTCATTTGTCACGCCCATCCCACATTTTCCTGGAGGCAGAACATCAGGTGAGAAAAAATGACCCAGGTTTAAAAATCACCCAACAACTGCTGAGGTGTGAGCTCTGTCCTCAGCAAGGGAAGGGGTAAGAGAGGCAGGAAGAGCCCATTCCACAGCACACTGCATGTCCTGGCATGGCCTTGCAGGAATCACACAAGAGGTTACCTACCATGCGTGATTCCACCTTTTAAAGGATTCCTTCCCCGTTTCTTACAGAGGTCAGGATTTGAGAGAAGCCTGAGATTACATTTCCTCCACATTGCCCTCCCTTTTCATTTATTCCTGGCTTCTGGGTGTTAAAAGGTGGGATTTGCTCCTTAAGCCTTGCCCAATTCCACTGGAAATTGTGGTGAATCCCTTTGTGCTTGTGCATTCCCTCTGAGTTCTTTGGCCAGCAGTGGGATTTTTGATTCTGTTCTGCTCTGTTTTTGTGGGGCCCTTTCCTGTGCCAGCCTTTGTCTTGGCGTGGGCACCCACCATCCCCTTGCTCCCATCGCCATGGAAACTGGGACCTGCTGGGAAATTTCCTAATTCTGTCTCTTCCCCACCATGGAAACCGGGCATTGCCAGGAAATTTCCCTAATTCTGTCTCTTCCCCACCATGGAAACCGGGCATTGCCAGGAAATTTCCCTAATTCTGTCTCTTCCCCACCATGGAAACCAGGCATTGCCAGGAAATTTCCCTAATTCTGCCCCTTACCCACCATGGAAACCAGGCATTGCCAGGAAATTTCCCTAATTCTGCCCCTTACCCACCATGGAAACCGGGCATTGCCAGGAAATTTCCCTAATTCTGCCCCTTACCCACCATGGAAACCAGGCATTGCCAGGAAATTTCCTAATTCTGTCTCTTCTCCACCATGGAAACCAGGCATTGCCAGGAAATTTCCTAATTCTGTCTCTTACCCACCATGGAAACTGCGCACTGCCAGGAAATTTCCCTAATTCAGCCCCTTACTCACCATGGAAACCAGGCATTGCCAGGAAATTTCCCTGATTCTGCCCCTTACCCACCATGGAAACCAGGCATTGCCAGGAAATTTCCCTAATTCTGCCCCTTACCCACCATGGAAACCAGGCATTGCCAGGAAATTTCCCTAATTCTGTCTCTTCCCCACCATGGAAACCAGGCATTGCCAGGAAATTTCCCTAATTCTGTCTCTTCCCCACCATGGAAACCGGGCACTGCCAGGAAATTTCCCTAATTCTGTCTCTTCCCCACCGTGGAAACCAGGCACTGCCAGGAAATTTCCCTAATTCAGCCCCTTACCCACCAGGGAAACCGGGCATTGCCAGGAAATTTCCCTAATTCTGCCCCTTACCCACCATGGAAACCAGGCATTGCCAGGAAATTTCCCTAATTCTGCCCCTTACCCACCAGGGAAACCTGGCAATGGGGGAAATTTCCTAATCCTGCCTTTTACCCACCATGAAAATTGGGCACTGCCAGGAAATTTCCTAATTCTACCTCTTACCCTCCCAGCACTCCCTGTGTCTCTTGGCTGCTCCTCAGAAAACTGGGGAGGGAACCAAGGGCTGCCTTGCTCAAAGAACAGTGAAAAAGTGAAGATGAAAATAACAAAAAATTATGGGAAAAACAAAATGAAGATGAAAACTTCGGCAATGCCTTTGTGTGCAATTTCCTCTGAGGGAAGTCAGCAGTCACCTCTGAGAGCAGCACTGGCCCTGACAAGAGCTCCTTTCATCACCTGGCAAGTCGAACATTTGCATTTTGAAGTTTCTCCTTTGCTGTTCCTGCATTCAGATGCAGGCTCCTGTTTCTTGGGTTTGTGTTTTTATTGTTTGGAGGTCTTATTCCCACATTTGTCCTACAAGAAAAAAAAATCAAATTAACAACCTCCATGCAGGGGTGGAGTTCACTGGTGTTATCCTTGAGGAGGGAGGCTTTGATGGGCAAAGAATTCCAGATGTTTTTTCCCTTAATCAGTGGGATACGTTCCAAACTCAGTATTTTGAGTGCTTGTATGTAAAAAGGAAACCCACGGTGCCCCTAAAGGAGGCTCTCATGGTTAAATCCTCTCTGTTTCTGCCTGTGGCACATCACAGACTCCGTCCCTGTGGGAAATGCAGCTTCACCCTGACCCTCAGGGGCTGAGCTGGCTCTGGGGACCAGAACTGGTCTTGGGACTTTAGCTGCTCACAGTGACCCTGAGATGTGTCACAAAGTCTCTTTTCCCAGCCCAGTGGTTGAAGAAGGAGTCAGAGCTCTTCAGTTCTCGGTCTCAAGGTTGTTTATTGTTCCTTATCTATAAAATTCTTTCTCCTGTCCTGCCCAGGTCCGTTCAGCAGGACAGACAGAGGCATCTGCCTGCCCCAGGGTGGTGTTATCTTTTTATACTAAAAACTGCGTGTACAATATTTACATTTACTTTCCAATCCCTATCACCTATGTTAGACAGTGAGCTTCTACTCTAAACCAATCCAGAAGTGCCACCATCACTGCATAAGACGGAGGCCAGGAAGGAGAAATGTTAGGACACACCCAGATTCCTCCATCTTGGGATCCCGAGCTCCCATTCTAAAAACCCCAAAAATCTATTTCTCACCCTGTGATAAACTAACTGTCATTCTACTTAAACTCTCTTGACTTGTAATTCATGTAAAGGTTGGTAATTTGTTCCATGGGTCAAAATCAAACCCACAGGAGTCTTGGGCTGTGTGCCAGGGTCTCTGAGCCCCCTGGCAGGGGCTGGAGCCATCCAGGGCAGCCAGAGGGATTCCCTGGGTTCCAACAAACTGGGGCTGGCATTAGGGGAGACACTTTGTGAGAGCCAGGAGCCCCCAGCTCTGCCCTGCTGGCTGCCCAGGCGAGCAATGGGGAGGGCAAGGAATTCATTCCACTTTCACTCTCCCTCCAATTCCATTTCCCTTTCCAGGCTGTCTGGGGTATTGTACTTCAAGAACAAATAAATTCCCTGCTGAATTTCTTGTCAGCTTTCAGATGTAAGTGAATCCTCACCTTTCCTCCTGGGAAAGGTTCAGCAGCTGTGTTGGATGTGGCATCTGGGGACGAGTTAGGGTCACCTTGGCACTGCTGGGGATGCTTGGACTCAGTGTTTTTCTCAACACAAGTGATTCTGTGGAGCATCATTTGAGAAATAAAGCTATTTCTGGTGTGGATGGCCTTGCAAATAAGATTGGATATTTTGGAGAAACAGAATTATGGAAGATGCACTGTAGTGGGGGCCACGAGGGGTAATTTGAGATGATTGATTGGCTTTAAGGCATCTACAGCATGGTGTGGCAAAAGCTGATAGGCCAAGAAACACTTACAGTGTTTGTAATTAGGAAATAGTCAACTTCTGATTGTAATAGCATGAATTATAACATCTGTATTGTCCCACCCCTCTCATGAGACTGAAAATAAAATAAAAGTTTTTAAAATGCCTCTCAGTTGCCCCATCTCTGGGTCAGAAAAGGGCTTAATCTGACAGCTTGGTCCCCCCATCCTGAGGAAGTTGTGGTGTTTTCCTTCCAGGCCCTGAGGAAGGAGGTGAATAAACCCAGAGCAGGCTGCAGGATCTGCTCTGCCTTGGGAGGCCCTTGTCCTCTGCCATCCCCTGCTGTCCCTGCTGTCCCTGCTGTCCCTGCTGTCCCTGCCATCCCCCCCGTGCCCCCACTGTCCTCATGTCCCTGCTGTCCCTGTGAGGTGCCCCTGCTCTCCCCCTGTCTCTGCTGTCCCCATGAAGTGTCCCTGCTGTCCCCATGAGATGTCCCTGCTGTCCCCCTGTCCTTGCTGTCCGTCCATCCCTGCTGTCTCTCTGTCCCTACTGTCCCTGCTGTCCCTGCCATCCCCTGCTGTCCCCCCATGCCCCCACTGTCCTCATGTCCCTGCTGTTCCTGTGAGGTGTCCCTGCTGTCCCCCTGTCTCTGCTGTCCCCAAGAAGTGTCCCTGCTGTTCCTGTGTCCCTGCTGTCCCCATGAAGTGTCCCTGCTGTCCCTGCTGTCCCTGTGTCCCTGCTGTCCCTGCTGTCCCTGCTGTCCCTGTGTCCCTGCTGTCCCCATGAAGTGTCCCTGCTGTCCCTGTGTCCCTGCTGTCCCCCTGTCCTTGCTGTCCGTCCATCCCTGCTGTCTCCCTGTCCCTGCTGTCCCTGCTGTCCCTGCTGTCCCTGTGTCCCTGCTGTCCATCCATCCCTGCTGTCTCCCTGTCCCTGCTGTCTCCCTGTCCCTGCTGTCCCTGCTGTCCCTGTGTCCTTGCTGTCCCTGTGTCCTTGCTGTCCGTCCATCCCTGCTGTCTCCCTGTCCCTGCTGTCCGTCCATCCCTGCTGTCCGTCCATCCCTGCTGTCAATGCTGTCTCCCTGTCCCTGTGTCCCTGCTGTCCCAGCCCAGCTCTCTCTCAGGGGTTCCCCAGGGGCTCCCCAGCCCTTCCCAGCCCCAGGCTCTGCCCAGGTTGTCCCCAGCCCGAGGTCCCCGCAGGTCCCAGGTGCTCTCCAGGGGCCGGGACCATGCCCTGCTCCTGCTGAGGAGCCCCAGGGCAGGGAGGGGAGGACGGGATCTCTCTCCCCCAAACCATCCCCTGGCTCTGATCCTTCACCCCCAGCAGCCCCTGGTGCTGCTGAGCCCTCATTGCAGACTAAAGTCACATTCTGTGTGCAGAACACAAAAAACACGTCTGTGAGACAGCCATTCCTGCCAGTTGTTTGTGAGATGTCCCCCATGGCAAGGTAACATTTTGCCAAAGGTTTTTCCTTTCTTACTGTGATGTGTTTGAAGTTAAAGACACAACTCCAGCTTCCTTTGGCTCTCCCTGCTGCCTTGTTTTAATTTCAATGAGCTGGGCTAATTTATTCTCCCTGCTAAATGAGGGGCTGCTGGTTCTTTGCTGTCATCATCCCAGTGCAGGCTCAAGAGATTTGATGAATTGCATGTCACAGCACCCGGATCAATAAATGTGTAAGTGTGTGAAAAATTAAACTCCAGCAGCACCTTCAGAAGTGCTGGGTTTCTATCAAAGGCCACAGCAATACCTGCAGGCATCCAGGGAGCCACTTCAGTGGCACATTAACTGAAACATTTCCATTGCACAAAGCAGCTTCCCCAAAATAAAAGGTTTTCCTGTTAATGTGCTGATTGCGTTAATTTTTAAACAGAGTTCTGTTTCACTGAAATAAAGATGTCTCGTTGCCTTTACTTCAAGTGTATAATTTCTCAGAGATCTGTCATATTAATCTGATGCTATTTAGGCTCAGATTTGATTATAATGTTTTGACAGATGTCAAATGTCATATGTCAAAGTACTGCAACATTGATCCCACAGGAAACAGGAGCTTTTCATATCTGCACAGCTGAGGATTAAATATAAAACACCTCAGAACAGGGACGGAAATCTCTCTGTGAGCCTTGGAACAGTCTGTCAGGAGGCAGTGCCAGAATCCAGCACCCTGTGCTTGGGAGCAGAGCCCGCCTGAGTTCTGTTAGTGGTGAAAATCAGGATTATTGGAGGTGGGAGCAGAGCCTGGATGGAGTTGATTTAATGGGGAAAATCAGGATTACTGGAGATAAGAGCAGAGCCTGGGCTGTGTTAGTGGGAAAATCAGGATTACTGGAGATGGGGAGCAGAGCCTGTGTGGAGTTGATTTAATGGGGAAAATCAGGATTACTGGAGATGGGAGCAGAGCCTGGATGGAGTCAGGAAATCAGGATTACTGGAGATGGGGAGCAGAGCCTGTGTGGAGTTGATTTAATGGGGAAAATCAGGATTACTGGAGATGGGAGCAGAGCCTGGGTGGAGTCAGGAAATCAGGATTTCTGGAGATGGGAGCAGAGCCTGCCTGGGTTCTGTGAGTGGTTAAAATCAGATTACTGGATTTGGGGAGCTCACTGCAATGCTGTGTGGAATGACCTGGTATCACAGTTTCCCAAACACCCAATGGAGCTCCTTTCACCTTGTTTTGGGAAAGGAGGATTGGTTTAAAATGCAGAGAGGCAGTTTGTCCCAGAGCGCTGGCAGGTGAATGCAGGTAATTCCAGCCCTAAGATCCCTTTTTCCACATTCAGTGTTTGCAAAGCTGGGGATAAGGGGAGGCACAGCTCTGACTGGGGAGGGCCCTGCACTGAGCTGGAGGTGCCAGGAGGGGTGGCCCAGGTGGCACCTTATGCTTGTCCCCAGGGCTGAGGTGCAGCCAAACATGCCCTGAGCTTCCAGGGGCCTTGAGGCACCACTTTGGGTTATTTGGGCTTTTTGAGCCTGACTGAGCCAGGTCAGCTCTGCCCATTACCCTGGGCACAGCATCCCCAGGGCTGGAAAGGACCCAGCAGCCTCAGCTGCTCTGGGCACCCTGTGCCAGGGCCTCACTACCCTCACAATGGAGAATTTCTTACTAAAATCTAATTAAATCATTCCTCTTTTGGTGTCACGCCCTTAGCCCCTGTCCTGTCCCTCTCTGCCCATAGAAAAAGTCTCTCCTCTTTTCCATAACCCCTTTAGGCCCTGGCAGGGGCTCCGAGGTCTGCCCAGAGCCTTCTCCTCCCCAGGCCAAACCAAACACCCTCAGATTCAGCCCAAACCTTCTGTAACACACACTGAGCCAAAAAAGTTGGGTTTTTTATTTGCCATTTCTGTTGCCTTCCTAAGTGATCCCTTGGGAAAGTACTTGGACAGTGTCCTTTTAATGGCACTTTGCTACTGGCAGTCTGATCTTTCTAAAAGGGCTCTCAGGGGCTTCAGGAAATGGAGAAGACCAGACTGCTTGGCAAAACTGTCTCTGAGTGGATGCAGTTGTGGCTTTTGGCTCAGGAGATGAGAGCGTGATGCTTGGAGGGTGGAATGGAGTCCATTTATCACAGGATCTGCCCTCTGGAGACACAGGCCACGGCCTCCAGTCTGCATTTATTTCCTGCACTCCTAGAATACCCAGAGTCCCTGGGATTTACAGCATTAAATCCCTGGCACAGCCTTTCCTGGGGGATCTTCCCAGGGCTGGGGGCTCCCAGCACTGTCAGGGAGGGGAGCCAGTGCTGCTGTCACATCCCAGGTGAACTGGATGGACCAGAACTCTGATCAGAGCTCCTCAGCCTCAGGAAGGGCAGAATCAGGCAAAATGCTGCTGCTGCTGTGGGTGGGGCAGCAACAGAAAGGGCTCAGGTCAGAGCTGGGGGGCAGAATTGCTGCCCTGGGGGATAAAGGGCTGGGAGAGGGAGCAGAGCCCAGGTGGGACATGCTGGGGGAGATGAAACAGGAAAGCCTTGTCAATATGATTGCCAGGCAAAAGATTTTGAGAATATGGAAACTGTAAGTGAGATTGAAATGAAAGCAAGCTTTGAGATCCCTCAGTCACTGAACACCTGGAAAACAATGGTGTGGCTGCTGAAGGTGATCCCCTTGTGATGGAACAACACCCTCTGCTTGCAGACAGGCCCAAGGGTCAGAGCAGACCCTGCAGCTTGGCAGAAGGGCCCAAAGAGGAGTTTGTAGGGTTTGAAATGTAACACAGTGCGGAATGTAATGATTCTTATAGGCTATATGGAAATGCTGTAGGATTTGTATCTTGTACTAGATTGGTTAATGAGAATCAGAATATTCAACATAGAAAAAGATTTATGGTATTGGAATGGGAACTTCCTCTCTTACCCTTTACTCTCTCACCCTCTCACCCTCTCTCCCCCTCTCTTCTCCCAGTCCTGCTCCAGCTGTGTTTGGCAGCTCCCAGCAGGGCCCTGCACCCAGGCCCTGTGCAATAAACCCCAAATCCCAGCAGGGCCCTGCACCCAGGCCCTGTGCAATAAACCCCAAATCCCAGCAGGGCCCTGCACCCAGGCCCTTTGCAATAAACCCCAAATCCCAGCAGGGCCCTGCACCCAGGCCCTCTGCAATAAACCCCAAATCCCAGCAGGGCCCTGCACCCAGGCCCTGTGCAATAAACCCCAAATCCCAGCAGGGCCCTGCACCCAGGCCCTGTGCAATAAACCCCAAATCCCAGCAGGGCCCTGCACCCAGGCCCTTTGCAATAATCCACGAGTTCCCAGCCCTGGCTGCAGAGATCTCTGCTCTCCGTCCATCCCCACTGTCTCACCCCCGATGCTCCCACAGACACAGATGAGGGATGCCATGGCTGACTCTCACAGTTAAAAAGCAAATCTCATGGATACATGTTAGGAGAAGTTTTATAGATTTATAGTTGTGTTTTACCCCCTTGTGTTGTTATCAGAGTTTGGGTTTGGGACACTGTGACATTGGGAGGGTGGCATTGTCACCATGGCAGCACCTCACCCCCAACTGAGGTTTAAGGGATCCCTGGCAGTGCCCAAGGCCAGGTTGGACACTGGGGGGCTCTGGGACAGTGGGAGGTGTCCCTGCCATGGCAGGGGTGGCACTGGTTGGAATTTAAGGTCCCTTTACCCAACCCATTCCAGGATTCCATGAGTTCTCTCCATCCTGCAGCCCTGACACTCTCCTAAAGAGAGCACCACAGCACAACTGCCAAACTCTTGGATTCACAGATTTTTGCCAGAAACTACTCCAGTTCTTGCTAATAGTTGTAATTAATCTTGGAAACCAGCTCAATACAGACCAACAGTGGGCGTGGTGCTGTTTATTCAAAGCTTGGCCTGGAGCCTTGAAGTGTTTTCCAATCTTAGCAATTCTGTGCCTTGATGGTTCCAGGGGCTGGAAAATGAGGAGAGAGGAGCAGCAGCCTTGCAATAAACTCAGGGCTCAGGAGTGAGGCTGGAAATAAAAATTGAGAGAGCATTTTGGAGCTCCTTCCTACCATAACTGCAAAGAGCGGGACAAGCAGCCCTGCAGTGAGCTGGGGACAGGAATCCTAGCCTGTTTCTGCACTTTCAATATTTTCTGGCTCCCATGGTTAAAGGGAGCCCTATCCCAGCAGTCAGAGGCAGAGCAAGGCAGAGAATTTACCCGACATTTCACCTCGGAAGAAAGATGAATAAGTCTCAGTTTCCCAGAGAGAACAATGTACACAGAAATGCATAATCCTGCAGGGATTTCCTGTGTTAGGGAGAACATTATTCCACATTCAGAGTGCCTTGAGGTGTCATGATGTCTCGGTTTGGAAAGCCAGGTGTCTGCTAAGGAAGGCAGGAGCCTCCCCTGAAATGGAGAATGTGAACCCTTCCCACCCCTCCCTCCCTCCCTCCCTCCCTCCCTCCCTCCCTCCCTCCCTCCCTCCCAATTGCTATAAATTTTAAATTAAAGGGCTCTCAGGCAACAACAATTATGGGAGGAGGAAATAACAGTTCTTTAAGAGGGAAGAAAATGAAAGGATAAAATAAACAATGCAGTGAACCAAACCAACACTGCCAGAGTCAGAACCCAACCTGACACCCTGTGGGTCAGGCTGGTGGCAGCAGTCCCATTGGAATTGTGGCTCAGCCCTCCTGCAGTGTCAGGGTGGTTCTGCTGGAGCAGGGATCCTGGAGAAGGGTGCAGTCTCTTCCTCTGAAGATCCAGGGGAAGGAGAGGCAGCTGCTGTTCCTCTGGGGAATCCAGTGGAGAAGCCGTGCTGGTGTTCCAGAATCTCCAGGATATATCCAGGTAGGAATGCTTGGCTGGTGTTCCAGAATCTCCAGATTATATCCAGGTAGGAATGCTTGGCTCCGCCCCCTGGGCTCACATCTCCCAATGGGATGGTGTAGTTCTTATCAGCCATGCAGTGACATTCAATAGCTGTTATCAGCAGGTGTCCCCTATGGAGGGAGGAGTGGGTATGGAAGAGATAAGGAAAAACTGCCCACTTGACAGAAGACAACTGCCATAGAGATGGTGATAGAACACGTCCTGCCTTGCAATCTAGAACATGTGAACTCACCCAAATCCAGCCGTTGAGCTCAGTTGCTGCACTTTGGCAAAAACTTCAGGGAATTGTAATTATTTCCAGGGGGACTTGAACTTCAGGAATGACCCAAAGTGCTCCAAACACCCCAGGCTCTGGGACTGCTGCTGTCCAAACAACCACGTGGATCCCCTTCCTTTCTTCAGGTTTTTCCATCTCCTTCCCAAGGTACCACTGTGGGTTCAAGCAGAGTGCAAGGATAACCACGTGATAAATGAATATACTCATGTAAATCCAGAAATAATCTCATCCCTTACAGAGCCAATATTTTCATGGCAAGAAAGGAAATAAAATATATATATTTGCTATCCAAAACCAATAGCACAAATCCTAACGTGCCCAAAACAATTCTAATTTAATTATGCAAAAAAGGCTCCTAAGCTTAATAACAAATCTTTATCTGAAGAAAATCTGAATTGGCTTTTGCAGTGTCAAAATATGAATTTCTTTTCATAGCAAGCAGAATGCAACAAGGGGACATGCAAAATGTGTCTGGTAAATTAAAAATCTGTTATTAGAACTTGCAGACAGGAGCTGGAAGAAGCCATGTAGTTAAAATCTGTTTTCCTAGATGAATAAATACCGGTTTACCCTCTCCCTCTGTCTTTCATGGTGCCCTTCCTCCCTCCTCCTCCCTCTCAGCTCCTTTCCTACTCAGCTTCTCGCTACATAATTAACTTTTGGAGTTTAATTTTTCTCCTGGTTCTGGAAGAATGAGCTCTTCAGGACACAATTCACATTTTCTGTGCAGTGCAGGGACTATTTGGGAGAAAAGCAGGCAGGATCTGTGTGTGAATCAGAGGCTCTCAGATGAAATTGCTGCTGCCTCCTCTTCCAAATCCCCCTTGGCCGTGGCTTCCGCAGTTCAGAGTCAGAGCCTTTGTAGCCTGTGATGGATTTGTGGCCTGGCTGGGCAGCCTGGGGCTGTTCTCCTCTCCCAGGGTGACCTGCCCAGAGCCACCAGGCTGGGTCTGAGCCAGCACCTGGGACAGAGGACAGGGTGCTGAGGGGAGAATGCCAGAGGGACAGGAATGGACCTTAAATCCCATCCCATCCCATCCCATCCCATCCCATCCCATCCCATCCCATCCCATCCCATCCCATCCCATCCCATCCCATCCCATCCCATCCCATCCCATTATCCCATCCCATCCCATCCAGTGCCACCCCTGCCATGGCAGGGACACCTCCCACTGTCCCAGGGTGCCCCAATGTCCAGCCTGGCCTTGGGCACTGCCAGGGATCCAGGGGCAGCCACAGCTGCTCTGGCAATTCCAGCCCAGCCAGGAATTCCCAATTCCCAATCTCCCACCCATCCCTGCCCTCTGGCACTGGGAGCCATTCCCTGGCTCCTGTCCCTCCATCCCTTGAGAGGGGCTGCACAGGCTGGGACTGCAGCTTTAGAGCTGTCATCAGTGCCCAACCTGGGTTTAAGTGGCACAGACTGAGCCAGCAGTGCAGGGATGGTCTCTGAAGGGTGACAGCACCCAGGGGTGCCCAGGGCCAGCCCCCTCCCTTGGGAGGTCAGCGGGCGCAGCTGGGGGGGCTCAGGTTGGAACTACCCTGTCATCCTGATTTTTTAAGTTTTTCTAAGCCTTCTGATTCTTGTAACAAACTTTCTCACACACTTTATATAAATAACTTGTTGTTTTGCATTCTTTTATGAAAGAGGAAAAATCTGATAGACTGTTGGTTTGTCCAGTGTCATTGGAGAGGTGGCACTGTCACCCTCCAATCCACTGTCACTTTTGGAAATCTATAAATGTTGAAGTCAAAAATTTAAAATTCTCTTTTTACCATCAAAAAGCTGCATGTGATTTCATGTCCTGTAGCAACACTGCAGAAGGAGAGGTGCATCAGGGACAGAGGGCACACAAACCTCCTCAGACAGGAAACAGGAGAAGCCACGTTTAAGGGGAGATTTGGGATAAGGAGTGCCAGGAAGCTCCAAAGGACACGGGTAATGACTTTCAGCAGCACAAAGGCTGACAAGGAACGTTAAACACTGAATTTTCTGTGCTCATCACAGGCAGGGCAGCTCCAGCAGAGGCAAGCTGGGCTGGAAGCATTCAGGGAAGGTGCTGGTGCTGGGCTGCAGCAGGACTGTTCTCCCTCAGGTTGGGAATCATGGAGAGGCACTCTCAGGTTTGTTGTTGCTGAAATGGCTCCTGAGGTATTAAAGAGTCTTTTCTTCCCGTTCCGCGCTCAAAAAAGAAGTCGGGATTCCTCAGCTCTGGTTCTCAAGGTTGTTTGTTTTTCTTTATCTATTACATTCCTTCTCTGACCTGCTGAGGTTTTTCCAGTGGTGTTGTCTTTTTTATACTAAAACCTACGTGTACTTTATTTACAATAATTTCCCAATACCTATCACCTATTTTTAGACAGCCTGTCTCTACTCTAAACCAATCCAGAAGTGCCACCAGCAGAGCAGAAGATGGAGAGCAAGAAGAAGGAGAAGGAGAAGGACAGGACACCCCCAGATTCCTCCATCTTGCCTCTTGAACCCCCATTCTAAAACTCCAAAATTTTACTTTTTCACCCTGTGACAAATTCACTGTCATTCTACTCAAACCCTTGTGGCTTGTAGCTCCTCACACAAAGCTGGGAATTGTTTCCATGGGCTAAAATCAAAGGCACAGGTGTCTGTGACTGTGTGCCAAGGTCTCTGAGCCCCTGCCAGGCTCTGGAGTCCTCCGGGGCAGCCAGAGCAATGTCCTGGGTTCCAACAAGGCACCTCCATGGGCCCTCCTCCATGGGGACTGCAGCCACAGCCGTGCCTGAGCACAGCGGGAAAAGGACAATTTCTGTTTCCAGGGAGGAACCCACGGCTGTTCCCACTCAGGTGGTCTCTGATCTGTGCCTTTCTGCTCAGCTGAATGCAGCAGAACCCTTTGGAGCAGCTGGAATACATAATTTTTAATTGGAGAGTGCCCTGTGTAAAGATAATTTTCAGAAAAAAGTGACGAATGCAATTAAATAAGTTCAAATAAAAATCCGGTGCCAGGCCCCGGGGTCCTTTGATTTATTGATGTACCACTGCTCAGCACTGCCTGGACTGAGCAGGGCTATGCTGAAACAATTCCTTTCTAATGTTGGGCGGCCTCTGAACTTCCCACACCTTTGGGAGCCACAGACCTGCTCCAGACCAGGCTGAGGTCAGTGCTCGGTGCTTGGGACACAGACCCCAGATGGGCCTCCCTGAGTGTGGGGAAGGATCTCAGGAGAAACCAAACTCTCCCTCATTTGGTGAACCCCATCAGTGAAGGGTTTCTGACCAGCAAGATGAATTCACCTTTCTTCCTCTTTTTTAAAACAAAGAACTGGAAGTATTACCAAAACCTTACATTACACATTGTTTCATTCATTTATTTATTAATTTTCTGCAATGGAAGTGTGTGGTGTTTTCAGATTTGGTGATTGGGGTTTTGGTGATTAGGGGTTTGGTGATTTGAGGGTTTGGAGATTTGGGGTTTTGGTGATTTGGGATTTTGTTGATTTGGAGTTTTGGTGTTGGGGGTTTAGAGATTTGCAGTTTGGAGATTTGGCATTTGGTGATTTGGTGTTTCGTGATTGGGGTTTGGAGATTTGGGGTTTCATTTATTTGCAGTTTTGGTGATTTAGGATTTGGTGTTCTGCAGCTTTGGTGATTTGGTGTTTGGTGATTGGGGTTTGGTGATTTGGGGTTTTGGAGATTTGGGGTTTTGGTGCTGGGGTTTAGTGATTTGGGGTTTGGTGATTGGGGTTTGGAGATTTGGGGTTTCATTGATTTGGGGTTTTAGTGATTGTGGTTTAATGATTTGGGGTTTGGTAATCTGGGGGTTTGGTTATTTGGGGATTTGGTTATTTGGGGATTTGGTTGATTTGGGGTTTTTGTTGATTTGGGGTTTGGTGATTTGGGGTTTTGGAGATTTGGGGTTTTGGAGATTTGGGGTTCTGGTGATTTGGGGTTTGGTGATATGGGGGTTTGGTGATATGGGGGTTTGGTGATTTAGGGTTTGGTGTTTTGCAGTTTTGGTGATTTGGTGTTTGGTGATTTGGTGTTTGGTGATTTGGGGTTTTGGAGATCTGGGGTTTTGGTGATTTGGGGTTTGGTGATTTGGGGTTTTGTTGATTTGGGTTTTGTTGATTTAGTGTTTTTGGTGATTTGGGGTTAGGTGATTTCAGTGCCCACAGAGCAGAGGCTGGAGGAAGGGCTGGCTCAGCTACAGGGAAGCTGGGAAGGAGCTGCTCCCATGGGAGGCTGGAGAAAGGAAAAGACAAAATGTGGTTTGTGTTGGAACAAAGCCACTTTTCACTGGGGTGCTGGCGGGGCCCAAACTCAAACACTTGAGGTTTGGAGCCAAGGGAAGCAAATCCCAAAGGGAAAGGCACAGGGCTTGGAGGGGAACCTGGAATTCCTCATGGAGAAAGAAAGGAAAAAGGAGCAAAGTGCCAGGACTGAAAAAAAGCAAACAGAAGAAGAGAAGAGCACTAAGGAATAAATCAGCTCAGTGCTAAGCATGAGCTCTTCCTTTCTCAAGACCAAATATTTTACAAAGGCCTTCAAAACTCCCCTGATCTTTACAGTGCCAACCTCCTCTGCCGTAATTTACCTCGAGAGACACGGACAAGGTGTTGTACTGATTTCCCTCTGCCTTGCTATCAATAGCTCCAGTTTTGGCAATTAACTAATTATAGAGAAAATTAACCTGCTCACCTGCAAAGAACAGAACCCTTCAGACTTGACTCATTACCATCATTGTGTTTTCTGAAGGAAATTGTGCTGTGAAGATTAAATGGAATTCATGGGGGAAGAGCCAGTTCCAGTGAATAATTAACTTAATGAGTCTCAGCTCCTTTGCTGGCCCTGGCAGTGCCAGCTGCTGGCTCCCAGCCGTGCATGTCCCGCACAGGGAGCAGCAGATGCTGCAGAGCAGGGTCAGGCCCTGAGTGTGCCACTGCAAGGAGGAGCTTCAGAGCCCTTCAAACCACAAAACCCATTTTTGTGTGGCTGTGGGAACGTTCCTGCTCCTCCCCTGGGTGCTGGAATAGAAGCCAGAGACAAATGGGGATCAGCAAAACAAAGTGCTGGGAAGGGCCCTTTTTGTGTTTCAGGAATAAGCTCACAGTCCTCTGTTACCTGGGAGGAGCAGCAGCTCTTGAGAGGCTGCTCTGTGCCTGCAACCACAGTTCCAGGGAAGGGGGGACAAAAATCCCACCCTGAACCACAATTCCAGGGAAGGGGGGACACGACACCCCAACAGTCCCATCCTGGAACCACAATTGTGGGATTTGTGTCTGTGGGTGGGAATGGTGTCTCTGGTGGGAGTAGTGTCTGTGGAATGATGGGAGTGAGGTCTGTGGGTGGGAATGGTGTCTGTGGAATGGTGGGAATGGTGTCTCTGGATAGGGAATGGTGTCTGTGGAATGGTGGGAATGGTGTCTCTGGATAGTGGAATGGTGTCTGTGGATAGGGAATGGTGTCTGTGGCTGGGAACGGTGTCTGGGTGGGAATGGTGTCTCTGGATAGGAATGGTGTCTGTGGAATGGTGGGAATGGTGTCTCTGGATAGGAATGGTGTCTCTGGAATGGTGGGAATGGTGTCTGGGTGGGAATGGTGTCTGGAATGGTGGGAATGGTGTCTCTGGATAGTGGAATGCTGTCTGTGGCTGGGAATGGTGTCTGTGGATGGGAATGGTGTCTGGGTGGGAATGGTGTCTCTGGATAGGGAATGGTGTCTCTGGATGGGAATGGTGTCTGTGATGGGAATGGTGTCTGGGTGGGAATGGTGTCTCTGGAATGGTGGGAATGGTGTCTGTGGATGGGAATGGTGTCTCTGGAATGGTGGGAATGCTGTCTGTGGCTGGGAATGGTGTCTGGGTGGGAATGGTGTCTGGGTGGGAATGGTGTCTGTGGATGGGAATGGTGTCTGGGTGGGAATGGTGTCTGTGGAATGATGGGAGTGAGGTCTGTGGATAGGAATGGTGTCTCTGGAATGGTGGGAATGGTGTCTGGGTGGGAATGGTGTCTGGAATGGTGGGAATGGTGTCTCTGGATAGGGAATGGTGTCTGTGGCTGGGAATGGTGTCTGGGTGGGAATGGTGTCTCTGGATAGGAATGGTGTCTCTGGAATGGTGGGAATGGTGTCTCTGGATGGGAATGGTGTCTGTGGTGGGAATGGTGTCTCTGGATGGGAATGGTGTCTCTGGAATGGTGGGAATGGTGTCTGTGGATGGGAATGGTGTCTGTGGTGGGAATGGTGTCTCTGGAATGGTGGGAATGGTGTCTCTGATAGGAATGGTGTCTCTGGATGGGAATGGTGTCTGTGGTGGGAATGGTGTCTCTGGAATGGTGGGAATGGTGTCTGTGGTGGGAATGGTGTCTCTGGATGGGAATGGTGTCTGTGGTGGGAATGGTGTCTCTGGAATGGTGGGAATGGTGTCTCTGGATGGGAATGGTGTCTCTGGTGGGAATGGTGTCTCTGGATAGGGAATGGTGTCTCTGGTGGGAATGGTGTCTGTGGATGGGAATGGTGTCTGTGGTGGGAATGGTGTCTCTGGAATGGTGGGAATGGTGTCTCTGGAATGGTGGGAATGGTGTCTCTGGAATGGTGGGAATGGTGTCTGCGGAAGGGAATGCTGTCTCTGCAGTGCCATGTCTCCCCCACTGCTGCCTGCCCTCATCCCCTTTGCCTTTGGGTAAAATGAGCCCTGTGAAGAGACCTGGGGACAATTTTCTTCTCTGGGATGTGTCTGGGTACGAGCTCGGTGTGAGGAGCTCCCTCAGGACACTCAGAGAGGTTTCCCTTCCCCTCTCCCACGCTGAAGGAGCTCTGCTGTGCCTCACCTCTGCTGAGCACTGTGTGAAACATTCCACATTCCCTGACATTTACATGGCACCAATCCCTGCCCTCTCTGCAATCCACTGGGAAAAAAGAGCTTTTCCCTCCCGGGTCAGACCAAAGCAGCTCAGCGTTTGCAAGGTCCTTTCAAGTGTTGCTTGTTTTATAAATGTCTCTGAAAGTAATGGCTTTCTCTCTTGCTCAGAGAAATCCTATGGAGGACATTCTTTAGTCAGTGTTGAGGCTGACACTCTGCTGGGGATTTTCAGAGCTCTTTGGAGGAGCTGTTCCAGCACAGAGCAGGAAGATGTATTAATCCCAGCCTCCAAGAACAAATGCTTTCCAGAAAGGTCACATTGCTGTGAGCCAGGGCATTGCCAGCCTGATCTCAGGGAGCTGCTCTGCCCTGGCCTGCAGCCACATCTGTCCTGGCTTCAACCAGCACCAAATGTGCTCTGCAGTCCCAGGTTTGTGCAGCAGCTCTGGGTAGGGACATATGGGGCCACCAGCCCCTCTGCCAGCTGGGGCAGGAACCCAAAGTGACAGCCAGGGCAGGAACCCCAGAGTGACAGCCAGGGCAGGAACCCCAGAGTGACAGCCAGCTGTTTATTCCTCTCCTGGTCTGTCCCTCATGTCACCCTGCCCCAGCCTTCCCAGCACATCCTCCTGAGAGCCTTTATCTCCTCAAGGAGCTGCCCTGGTGACTTCCACCAGTATCACTGGCCAGGGGCTGTGCACAAATCCCCAACAGGACGGGCTGCTGGAACGTGCCTTGAGCTGTTTGGTTTTCCAGCATCAGCCTCATTCCATGGCTATGGCAATGGGAAGATGCCACCAGCTCACATCCCAGGCAGCAGACACAGAACTCAATGTCACAGCTCACTTTATGAGTTTTGTGACCAATCACACAAAGCAAAAGCACATTGACAGCAGTTCCATCCAACCACTGTAAGCACAGGTACCTTTGGTTAAACAATGCCTGCTTATTTCAAATACAATCCCTGCTTGTGAGCCCTCAAACACAATGCACACAGCTCCATTATTGAGCTTAGAACTCCCTAATATCTCACTGGATAAACTTTTCTGCAGCTTAGGGATTTATTCTAAACAAGTGTTAATACACAGACCATTGTTCTATTTGTCTTTATTTTTATGTTTTTTACATCATTTTTCTGCTGACCAATCTCATGGCTGCTGCTTAGCTCCAATTACGGTTTTGTTTGCTTTGACGCCTGCCTTTTGCAGCTTTCCCAAACCCTCTGCTTTTATGGATTCCCACAAGGCAGCTCTTGGAGCAGTTTAAGAGCAGCTCCTCCTGCTTTAACTACCCAGGGCTGGCACTGCTCAGGGCTGTGGGACTCACCCTCTGCTGCTGGAATATCCTGACTTTGGAGGCTCCCTGGATCCCACAGAGCTCGCTCCTGACCCAGCTGCTTCAGGAATGCCGCCTGCAGGAGATCTCATTTACCCCATGAGAACACTTTTCCATCCTGGTTATCCCAGAGGGTCCCTCCTGCCTTCTTCATGTGCAGAAATGAAGCAGTGACAGCTCTGCTGGGCTGGGCTGGGACTGAGGGAGCCTGGTCCCAATGGCTTGTCCTGGCAACTTCTGGGGTTTTATCCCCAATGTGATGCCTGAAATCGAAATCCCATCAACTTAAAGATTCCTCACCTGGCCTGCAGCTCTGCCAGTCCTGCATCATTTGTTAGGTCTTCATCTTCCTTCCCTAAACTCCTGTGCAAGGCTGGAGCTGCTCTGGAGCCAGGCTGGCAGAGCTGGGAATGTTCCCTGGAAAGGAGAAGGCTCCAGGCAGAGCTCAGAGCCCCTGGCAGGGCCTGAAGGGGCTCCAGGAGAGCTGCAGAGGGACTGGGGACAAGGGATGGAGGGACAGGAGCCAGGGAATGGCTGCCAGTGCCAGAGGGCAGGGATGGGTGGGAGATTGGGAATTGGGAATTCCTGGCTGGGCTGGAATTGCCAGAGCAGCTGTGGCTGCCCCTGGATCCCTGGCAGTGCCCAAGGCCAGGCTGGGCACTGGGGCACCCTGGGACAGTGGGAGGTGTCCCTGCCATGGCAGGGGTGGCACTGGGTGGGGTTTGAGGTCCCTCCCAACCCCAACCATCCTGTGAGTTTATGATTTATTGATGTTCATACCTGTTACAATTTTAAGCCCACAATTTTAATTCAGAGCCCACGTTGCTCCCCCTGTCTGACAGAGCTCTGGAGAAGCTGGGTTTGCTTTGGAAGCCACCTCAGCTGGGTCTTCACCAGAAATCAGGGGCTCATTACTGTCCTTGGGAGAAGAAAGGAGCTGGGTTGGATGGGGTTCATTAAAGCCCAGCTGTTTCTGCTTTATCCTGCTGCCTTCCTTCTCTGCCCTGCTGTGAAGTGAAACTAATTTCCCTGATTTTACCTACTGGTTGCTGAAGCTCTGGGTAGCACTGACCCTTTCCCTGTTTTCTGGGGCTTTGCATCCCCCCTGGTGCCAGGCAGAGATTTATGGTTATTGCCTGTAACCACCAAGAATTTTGAGGTTTTCCCACAATTTCCTGTTCTTGTCCATTATTCCATTGTACTCAATTCCATTCCATTGTACTCTATTTTAAGAAGTGGCAGGGAAGCAACCACTTCTTTGTCCTGTTAATTAAATTATCCACCTGATCGGTGGATATTTCATCCTATTAATTAAATTATCCAATACTAATACTTTGTCCTGTTAAGTTATCCACCTGGTTTTTTTTTACCAATTCCTTTCCCAGTTACCTTCTGCTGGAGGGTTCCTTTCTCTTTTGGACCCCAAAGTGCAAAAGCCTGGCTGATCTTGCATTTCCCACTGCCTTCCTTACCCCTGGCTATTGTGCCCTGAGTTTTGGGATTCTGATTATTCACATCCTTTGTATTCATTCCCATGAATTATCTGATCTATCTTGTGAAGTCCAAGAAAAATGTCCCTGCCTTGTATTCTGCTGATGATCCTGTTCTTTGGGATGGGATTGTTCCTTCCCAGAGCTGGGATCTGATTTGGTTTTGCCAATGGATTTGGGAAAGCTCCTTCCAACAGACTTTTAATTTATTTGTAAACACATTGAGAGTGTGTGAGGTGATTGGGACTGTCAGAAATGGAGTTTGCACCCCAAACTCCCTCCCACCCTGACCCAGTACCATCTCTATGGCAGTTGTCTTCTGTCAAGTGGGCAGTTTTTCCTTATCTCTTCCACACCCACTCCTCCCTCGGGAGGGGACACTTGCTGATAACAGCTATTGAATGTCCCTGCATGGCTGATAAGAACTACACCATCCCATTGGCAGATGTGAGCCCAGAGGGAGGAGCCAAGCATTCCTACCCGGATATAATCTGGAGATTCTGGAACACCAGCCAAGCATTCCTGCCTGGATATAATCTTGAGATTCTGGAACACCAGCCAAGCATTCCTACCTGGATATAATCTGGAGATTCTGGAACACCAACCAAGCATTCCTACCTGGATATAATCTGGAGATTCTGGAACACCAGCCAAGCATTCCTACCTGGATATAATCTGGAGATTCTGGAACACCAGCCAAGCATTCCTACCTGGATATAATCTGGAGATTCTGGAACACCAGCCAAGCATTCCTGCCTGGATATAATCTGGAGATTCTGGAACACCAGCACGGCTTCTCCACTGGATTCCCCAGAGGAACAGCAGCTGCCTCTCCTTCCCCTGGATCTCCAGAGGCAGAGACTGCACCCTTCTCCAGGATCCCTGCTCCAGCAGAGCCACCCTGACCCTGCAGGAGGGCTGAGCCACAATTCCAATGGGACTGCTGCCACCAGCCTGACCCACAGGGTGTCAGGTTGGGTTCTGACTCTGGCAGTGTTGGTTTGGTTCACTGCATTGTTTATTTTATCCTTTTGTTTTCTTCCTTGTTAAACAACTGTTATTTCCTGCTCCTGTATTTTTTGCCTGAAAGCCCCTTAATTTAAAAGTTATAGCAGTTGGAAGGGGGGGTTCACATTCTCCATTTCAGGGGAGGCTCCTGCCTTCCTTTGCAGACACCTGGCTTTCCAAACAGACAAAGGGTCAAGCTGAACAGTGAATTTCCAGCACTGCCTCTGTTCTGGCACCCAGGCTGGGCTGGGACAGGAGCTCCAGGAGCCATTGGTCCCTCCCAACTGGGGGCTCCTGGTGCTCCCTGGTCTGTGCTGGGTGGATTTCCCCTCCCCTGGTGCTGGGTCAGGGGGAGCTCCTGCAGGGGTTGCTGTGCTCTGTGCTGACCCCACTCTGGCACACCTTGGCTAGGGATGGGATAGGATTGCTCCTTCCCAGAGCTAGGATCTGGTTTGATTTGCAGCAATCCCAAAGATCTCCTGGCAGAGCAGGGGAAGCTAACCCGTTTGCTCTGCATTCAGCAAGGAAAGCATCAGCCCCTGGTACCTAATGAGGTTACACTGGGGATTTATGGTTTGAGCTCTGCTAAACCAAGCACAGAAAACCTTGGGCAAGGAGTGTCATGCTCTGATTTGGCACAAAGCAGTCAAAAGAACTATGTGAAAAATCAGAACTTAACGGCCTAAAAACCTCTCCTAAAGAAGAAATCAATACAAAGCAGCCTAATTCCTCCTTTATCCTGCTCTGTGACCTCGGTTTGCTCCTGCTGTGCACAGGTTGCTGTCCTGCAAGGAGTTAATCCCATTTTGCACTGCATACAGGGCCTCCGGGGGCTTCTGCCCTGGTCACATCCCTGCAGCAGCACAGGGAAGGAGGAGAGGCTCAGTGCCCGTGTGTCAGCTGTCACTGCACGGCTGTGGGGCCTAGAGAGCTGAATTCAGACACAAAACACCCCCCTCCATCCTAAATTCCTAAATACCCATCCCATAAGCCTGCAGCCCAAATGCCCATCCCACAAACCTGCAGCCCAAATGCCCATCCCACAAACCTGCAGCCTAAATGCCCATCCCATATACCTACAGCCTAAATGCCCATCCCACAAACCTGCAGCCTAAATGCCCATCCCATATACCTACAGCCTAAATACCTGTCCCACAAACCTGCAGCTTAAATACCCATCCCATAAACCAGCAGCCCAAATGCCCATCCCATAATCCTGCAGCCAGGAATGATGGGATCTTTGGGAGGGTCCCTCTCAGCTCCAGTGAAACAGAACCTGGTGGTGACCCTGGGCTGAGCCTGCCCAGAGCCAGCAGCAGGAATTCCACACAGCAGGAATTCCCAGCAGGGGGGATTCCAAATAGCAGGAATTCCCAACAGTTAGAATTTCCAGCAGCAGGAATTCCCAGGAACAGAAGCTCCCAGGAGCAGGAATTCCCAACAGCATCAGAAACTCCCAGCAGTAGGAATCCCTCAGCTCATGGGGAGTGCCAGGGATGTGTTTCCTTGCAGGAGGAGGGAGGTTGGTGCCCAGCTGTAACCAGGGCTGAGGTGAAGGCTCCCAGCTGGAATTCTGTGTCCTCAGAAGCTCTCAGAGAACACAGAGCTGCCACAGCTCCATGGACCTGCCCCAGGGCTGGAGCTGGGCTGGGAGAGCTGGGGGTGCTCACCTGGAGAGGAGAAGGCTCCAGGCAGAGCTCAGAGCCCCTGGCAGGGCCTGAAGGGGCTCCAGGAGAGCTGCAGAGGGACTGGGGACAAGGGATGGAGGGACAGGAGCCAGGGAATGGCTGCCAGTGCCAGAGGGCAGGGATGGGTGGGAGATTGGGAATTGGGAATTCCTGGCTGGGCTGGGATTGCCAGAGCAGCTGTGGCTGCCCCTGGATCCCTGGCAGTGCCCAAGGCCAGGCTGGACATTGGGGCACCCTGGGACAGTGGGAGGTGTCCCTGCCATGGCAGGGGTGGCACTGGGTGGGATTTGAGGTCCCTTTAACTCAAACCTGGCTGGAATTCTGGGATGACCCCAAGGAGCCAGAAGCAGAGGAGCCACTTGTGTGAGCAGTGCTGGAGTTCATTTTCCTACTGAGGGATGCAGTGAGAGACCCTGAAAATGAATTTGGGTTCCCCAAATCTCAGCAGGAGGAGAGGAGAGGGAGAGGGAGAGGGAGAGGGAGAAGACTGGCAGCTCCTCAAAGAAACCACATTAGAGCTACAACAGCAAAGCAGCTTTTGGAGGGAGAGAGATGAAAAAAGAACAAGATATATTGAAAAAGGCCAGTGGAGAATGAAGTAATAAAATGTAGACTGAAAATCACCTTTACCTCCAGTTCTGAGGAACTCAGGGGTGATGAGTAGATCTGTCAAAATATTTGGAATGGAAAAGTCATGATTTATGAGATTTGGGGTTTCATTGTTTTTCTCAATTTTTTATAAAAGTAAAAGCAAAATTTGGTGGGGGAAGATTTTGGTTTTCCCATTTCTATTATTTTTAAATTAAAAAGGATGAGGAGAAGTGAACATTGCTGATGTATTATGGTTTTAAAATATGAGGAAAAAGCTGGTATTTTTAAAATTCCTGTTAAAAGAGGGAAAAAGCTCCAGTAAGGAGGTGAGAGAGAAAGCAGCAGTGGATGCCTTCTCTGCTTGTACAATGTGGGCTGGCTTTTTGTCAAGGAAAAAAATAACACATCTTTCCTGCAGGAGGGGACTTGGCTATTGGGAGAAAATAAATCTCCTCTTCCAACTGGCTCCACTCAAACAGAATTTGGCCACTGCAGATTAATTGCATTAATTGCAAGCTTTCAGCCCCTTGCTGTTCTCTGGAGGAGCTGGAACTGCTTCTCCTGCAAAGGCCACGTGGGGCTGATGAGCTCACCTTGCTCCCTGGGGACATTTTCTACCCCTAATAAATTAGAGATATTGATATAAAATCTTTCAGAATGTCGTGGAGATCCTTGGTGTTCCCTCATGGGGTTCATTTGTTGTCGTTCTCCCCCCTGTGGGGCTGGCACTGCCATGTCTGGAGGGACAGGGCAGTGTCCCATTTTGTCACTTGGTGTGTGCCAAGAGCTGTTTGGCAGAGCCCTGAGCCTGTGTGGCACCGGGCAGAGTCCCAGAAATCCCAGAATCGTGGAATATCCTGAGCTGGAATCCACAGGGATCATCCCAACCCCATCCCTGCCCAGACCCCCAACATCCCTGCCCACCCTGGGCATCCCTGGCAGCTCCTGGAGCTCTGGCAGCCTCGGGGCTGTGCCCATTCCCTGGAAAGCCTGGGCAGTGCCAGAACCCTCTGGAAAAGAGCCTTTCCCAAAATCCAGCCTGACTCCCCCTAGCACAGCCCCAGCTGCTCCCTGGGGGCTGCAATCCCTCAGGGATCCCTTCCCTGCTGGCACAGGGATGTTCTCCCAACTCTCCTGTGCCTGGGAGCACTGGCATGGGAGCTCTGGGATGGTAATTCTGGGGATGGGACTGGGGATGGGAGCTGCTGCAGTCCCACGCTGTGCACGGCTCTGACCTTTGCTGCCAGAGCTCTCTGATTGTTTGGTCTCTTCCTCTGCCCTATACCTTCAGCCCAGCCCAGCACCCTGGGGAGCAGCACGGAATATTGCAAAGGTCAGAGCCGAGTTGGCCAGGCAGCAGCTCCGATGGAGCCATGGAATGAGAGCCCCGGGGCATGGAGCTCACTCAGGGCACTGAAACCCGAGCAGGCAGGACCCAAAGTGTGAGAGGAGGGGCTGGAGCTGCTGCCCTGGCCAGGAACGCAGCCCCATCACCGGCCTGATTGTGGCTGAGGAGGGGAGGATGGAGCGGGGCAGTGATCGCACATTCCCTGAACAGACAGACACGGCTCTCCCAGGAAAATCCTGGCAAGCTGTGTGAAGCTGTAGGAAACTTACAGAGAAGAATTCACAAAATTATGATCTCTCTTTCCGTAACCATTGTTTATAGATAGAGTTCTCCAGAGTGTGCTATTCATAATTCACCAGGAGTGTAAAAAGTTTTCACTTTAAGACCAATCAGGTCCCAGCTTAACAAATCATACTATTAAAATCACAACTTCCTCCCAGTAAAGGTTCTATTTCACCTTCTGATCCGTCAGATAACTGGAGTCATTCATTCTGTCCCAAGAGCATCCGAGCAGCTCCCAAGCCCGGTCCCTGTGCAGCTGTGGTTGCTCCTGATGGCAGAGCTGAGCCCTCCCTGCAAGGTGCAGCCCCTGCCCTTCACCTGAGCTGAGGAGGGGCAGTTCCAGCTGCTGGAGTGTCCAGGGTGCTGCAGGTCACCCATGTGCTCACAGAGTGCCCTGGCACCAGGGACATCCAGATGTGCCAGTCACAGATGTGCTCACAGAGTGCCCTGGCACCAGGGACATCCAGATGTGCCAGTCACAGATGTGCTCACAGAGCGTCGTGGCACCAGGGACACCCAGATGTGCCGGTCACCGATGTGCTCACAGAGTGCCCTGGCACCAGGGACACCCAGATGTGCTGGTCACAGATGTGCTCACACACTGCCCTGGCACCAGGGACACCCCAGAGCAGAGCCCCTACCCTGCCCTGCAGCCTCGGAGCCTCTCCAGCTCCCACCTCACTCCCTCCCTGTGCTCTGTGCCTTGTTCTCACACAGGGGCCTCCAACAACAGCAGCTCCTGCTCTCACTTGTCCCTGGCAGGATGGAGTGCTCCAAACCAGAATGTTCTAAACCAGTGTCCAAACCAGACTGAGTGCTCTGAACCAGACTAGGTGCTCTAAACCAGACTGACAGAGTGTTCTAAACCAGAGTGCTCTAAACCAGACTGAGTGCTCTAAACCGGACTGAGTGTTCTAAACCAGACTGAGAGCTCTGAACCAGAGTGCTCTAAAACAGACTGTTCTAAACCAAAGTGTTCTTAACGAGACTGAGTGCTCTAAACCAGACTGCGTGTTCCAAACCATTGCAGTCCTGCCCAGGGCTCTGGGCTGGGTGCTGGGCCCCTCTGAGCCTCCCCAGCCCTGGGGACACTGGGGTGGGATCCAGGTGGTCCGGAGGGGTCACTGTGGGACACTGGGGTGCTGGACCCTACTGGGCTGGGACAGGCTGTGGGCACACTGGGGCAGGGGGAGGTAGCTCTGCCATGGCAGGGGTGGCACTGGGTGGGATTTAGGATCCCTTCCCACCCAAATCAGTCTGGGATTCCATTCGTAGTGCCTTTCCTTGGCCAAACCCAGCTCCAGGCTGGGCTGCAGCTATGCCAGGACCCCAGCCCAGCCAAAGGCTGGAAGGAAAGCCCTGGGCTCAGGGATTGTGTCTGTGCTCTGCAGAGGGGCACTGCTGGCACCTGGGTGACACCATCGGCGCCCCTGCCACTCCCCCTGCACTGAGGAGTTACTTGGGCTTTATTTCTGTCAGCAATTGCAATCCAGAACAATCCATCATGCTCAGCTCTATCAATAACTGCTGCAGGGACATATTTTTATGCACTTTCTCCACTCACACACATTTTCCTGCAAAGGAAGTGTTTTTCATGCAAATTGTATTTTTCCCTCCTGTGCACATGTGCTGAGCTATATCAAGAGCAGGGCTGGGAAGCAGATAAAGAGCTGCCCATATGTTTTCTTTATGGTCCCACAGTGCCTGGAGCCCTGGCAATCTGTGAGGGATTCTGAGCAAACAGGAGCCACCTGAAGGCTTTTCCAGCCTCTGCTGCCAGGAGAAGGAGCTCCTCAACTCCCAGTGTGACCAGTGCCTGGCGGGAGGGTGCTACTGGGAAGCATCATGGAATAATGGAATGGCCTGGGATGGAAGGGACCTAGAAAGTCATCCCATTCCACCCCTGCCACGGCAGGGACACCTCCCTCTGTCCCAGGGTGCCCCAGTGCCCAGCCTGGCCTTGGGCACTGCCAGGGATCCAGGGGCAGCCACAGCTGCTCTGGCAATTCCAGCCCAGCCAGGAATTCCCAATTCCCAATCTCCCACCCATCCCTGCCCTCTGGCACTGGGAGCCATTCCCTGGCTCCTGTCCCTCCATCCCTTGTCCCCAGTCCCTCTGCAGCTCTCCTGGAGCCCCTTCAGGCCCTGCCAGGGGCTCTGAGCTCTCTCTGGAGCCTTCTCCTCTCCAGGGAACATTCCCAGCTCTCCCAGCCTGGCTCCAGCCCTGGAGCAGCTCCGTGGCTCCTCTGGGCTCTCTCCAGCAGCTCCAGTTCCTGCCTGTGCTGGGTCTCAGGGGCAGCTCTGCAGGTGAGGTCTCACCTGGGCACAGGGGGACAGGGGCACAGGGGCAGGGTCCCCTCCATGCTGGGCTCAGCCCAGGGCTCAGGAATTCATTTTTCAAGTCCAGCTCTCACCCCCAGCACCCCCAGGTCCTTCTCAGTGACCCCAGGTCCTGCTCCTCCTCGATGTGCTCCCCAGAGATGTCCCCTCCCCAGGATGGTGGTTCTGGCTGTCCTGCCTCAGTTTCCCCGGCACAGGGGTGGGTGCAGGTGGGACAGGAGGGGACATTCCTTCCATGCCATCCCTGCTCTCCCTCCCTGGCTCTGCAGCGCTCTCCCATCGAGGGCAGGGCTCCTTTTAACGAGCCACTTAATGGTAACTTATTAGTTCAACTCCATCCTCTTGGAAAACTCTTCACATTCCACTGGAGCCTTCTGCTCATTTACTTTGATTCTTAATGAAGGGCATTTTAGACGGGAGCCTTGTTTTCTTGTTTTATTAAGAAGCATTAAAAATATTGCTCATAAAATATATATGGGGGTTGAACTTTTGCTGCTGCTGCTGCGGAGATGGATAAATACTCGGCATTAATGAAAGCCAAGGAGAAATAACCCAGCAGCTCCAGGCATGCCCACAGCTCTGTGGGAGCCACAAAGGCTCTGATCGCTCTGGAATCCTTCCCTGGATGGGGCTGGCCAGGGTGGGCACTGCCTGTGCCAGCAATTAGCGCTGGGTGTTAATGAGGGAGGACTGAGCTGGGGACAGAACAGGTCAGAACTCCTCGAATTCCCATGGGAGAGTGATTCCCTTCAATCCTCTGCCTTCGTGGGGAGCAGCCTTGGAGCAAAGACACAATTCCTGTGAGCCAGGAAACCCAGCTGGGGCTGGGAGGGACCCCAGTGCTCATTCCACTGTGCCCCTGACATGGGAGGGACTCATTCCTTCTGTGGGATCCTCCTTCCTTGGGATCCTCCTCCTATGGGATCCACCTCCCATGGGATCCTCCTTTCTCTGGGGTCTGCGATCCTCCTTCTGTGGGATCCTCCTTCTGTGGGATCCTCCTTCTGTGGGATCTTCCTTCAGTAGGATCCTCCTCCCATGGGATCCACCTTCCTCTGGATCCTTCCTCCTTCTGTGGGATCCACCTGCTGTGGGATCCTCCTTCCTTGGGATCCTCCTCCTATGGGATCCACCCCCTGTGGGATCTGGGATCTATCTCCCATGGAAGAGATCTTCCTCTGGAATCTACTCCCATGGGATCCACTTCCCATGGGATTCAGGATCCTGCTTCTGTGGGATCTTCCTTCCATGGGATCCTCCTTCCTTGGGATCCTCTTTCCATAGGATCCACCTCCCTTGGTATCCAGGATCCAGCTCCTATGGGATCCACCTTCTTCTAGATGTACCTTCCTCTGGATCCACCTCCCATAGGATTCGGGACCCACCTCCCACTAGATCCTTCTCCCACTGGATCTACCTCCCCCCATTTCTTTGCAGAAGAATTTGTCTGTTGTTGTATTGAGGTCACTCAGGGCCCTCTGCTCCTCCTCTCCCCACTGCCCTGGCACCTTGGGCTTGTTTGATCTGCTCCTTTACCCCTTGGGTGTGGACTAGTTATTATTTTTTAAAAAATTATTATTTTTAGGATTTTATTATTTTATATATGCAGATATTTTAAAATGGGTATGCAGAAAATGCATAGTAGAATAGAATAGAATAGAATAGAATAGAATAGAATAGAATAGAATAGAATAGAATAGAATAGAATAGAATAGAATTATATATATATATATATTGTTTTGTGGATAGGCACCCACAGAAGAAGCTCTGCTGCTCCACATGAGCTGCACAAGAGCCTGGCACTGGTGAGGAGCAGAATTAATGACCAGGTGAGCTCTGGGTTTGGTCAACACCTCACACAGCAAACACAGCACTGAATTAAGCAGGGGAAAATCCACAGCCAGCAGCTCCCTCATCCTGGTGACTCTGAGCTCTGCAGAGTGCCCAGACTGCTGCTTCCTTCAGCACCAAAACTGATATCAGTCAATTATTTCAAGGCTGTCAGCAGCCATCAACACCCCTTAGAGCCATTGCAGCATTGCAGTTTATAAACTGTGGAGTAAATAAATCAAACAATATGAGAAACTTCCAAATGTGCTGTTTCTGAGGGGTTTTTCACACTTTGTGTGCCATTTGTCTGCTCTGCTCAGAGTTTTTTCACAGCCAATTTCCATCTGTTTCCCGTGGATTTGATAGTGTTCCTCAGCATTTCCTGAGCTCCCGCACAGCACTGCAATTAACTGCCAGCCCCAATCACACCTGATGCAGCCCAACACAAAGGGAATAAACCCTCTGCTCTGCTTCTCCTCACCACCCTGCCTGTCTCTGGGAGCTCCCTGTACATCCTGAGTGCTGTTTGGCTCCCTGTGAGACATTCCCTGGTTTCAGCAGTGCAAACTCACCCCGGGGTTTTGCTGCGGATGGAGCAGTAACGGAGGGGGAAGGAAAAACACCTGTGAGCATCAGCCACAAGAGCCAGGGAGCAACTTCATGCTCAAAATCCTCTGCAAAAGTGATTGGATGTTGCTGTGATTCCCTGAGGGGTTACAGATGCCTGAGGATTCCTCTCCTCTGGTAGTCCCTGGTCTAAGCCCTCAGAGCTTTCTGCTGCACTGACACTTTCTGGGTGCGCTCAGGCAGGAGTTACCCAGCAGGATGCCTTCAAGCAGAACACTTGCCTTTAGAGCAAATTTACTTTTAAATCACTTGCCTTAGAGGAGAACTTTTATTTTGCCATAAAAATCCCAGAATGGTTTGGTCTGAAAGGACTTCAAAGCCCACCCAATGCCACCCCTGCCATGGCAGGGACACCTCCTACTGTCCCAGGCTGCTCCAGCCCCAGTGCCCAACCTGGCCTTGGGCACTGCCAGGGATCCATATTCCCGAATTCCAGGAACAGGGCACAGCATTCCAGAGCCACCAGCACCCACCCAGCTGTGGGATCAAACTGAGCAATCTCTGACTCCGTTTCAGGTGGCACCATGTCCTCACTGCTCCGAGGATTGAAGCCCTCTGGTACTTCCCTGCAGTGCCAGGGGCAGAAATGAAGGGAAATTGTGAAATGAGGGGAGCTGCAGCTCCCAGAAAAGTGCTGTGAACTCAGCAGGCTCAGGCATGGCAGCTCAGGCGGCTCCTGAGAAGAGGGACTGGAAAAAGCAAACCAGTTTCCTCAGGAGTGGGAAAAGGTTAGAGGGAATATTTTAGAAAAACAGCAGTGCAGTAACCAAATATTGCAGATAATAATTTATTGGCATGGATGGAAAGGGCACTGGAGGGGGTGCCCAGGGAGGTTGGGAGTCCCTGGAGGTGTCCAGGGAATTCCTGGAGGTGGCACTCAGAGCTCTGGGCTGGGACAAGGTGGGCATTGGGCACAGCTGGGACTTGATGCTCTCAGGGAACTTTTCAAAAACCATTTGAAATTATGGATTTCTATTTATAAGGTACAAAATAATTTCCAGTACATTCTTTCCACACTGAAAGGATTTTTTCATTTGCTCACTTCTCCTGTGCCTCTTCTCTGGCCCCTGGATATCCATTCCTGGATTGCCAATCCCAGAAGGATTGAACATCCCATTGGATTTATGCTGCCAGCCCAGCCCCTCCTGCTCCAGCTCCCAGCACTTCTGGGGTGAGGAATTCCTTTCAATCCCATCCCATCCTGTTCTGTGGATTTTTGGGGTGAGGAATCATTTAAAGCACATCCCAGTCATGCTGTGTGCATTTTTGGGGTGAGGAATTCCTTTCAAGCCCATCCCATCCTGATCTGTGAATTTTTGGAGTTTCAGAATTCATTTGAAGCCCATCCCATCCTGCTTCATGCTGTGCATAGGCCCTGTGGGTTTTTGGGGTGAGGAATTCTTTCCAAGCCCATCCCATCCTGCTCTGAGGGGTTTTTGGGGTGAGGAATTCCTTTCAATCACATCCCAGAACTGCTGTGTACATTTTTGGGGTGAGGAATTCCCTTCAAGCCCATACCATCCCATTCTGTGGATTTTTGGGCTGAGGAATTCCTTTCAAGCCCATCCCATCCTTCTGTGAGCATTTTTAGGGTAAGGAATTCCTTTCAAGTCCATCCCACTCCATGCTGTGCACAGCCCCTGCTGCTGGCAGCCTCCTCAGAAGTTCTTCAATCCCCTGGAGCAGAGGTTTGGGGGTTGTTCTCCCACAAAACCTGCCCCTTTTCCCTCGATTTCCTTCCTGCCATTCCGGGTGGGTCTGTGGATCCTCTAAGCTGGATTTACCTCTCCTCAGGCAGGGCTGTCCCAGAGGATGCCTGGGTGGTGTCTGTGCTCAAGTTCTCCGGAAAAAGGCTGTTGTTTATTATGCTTAGCCAGGAATGGGTGAATAAACAGATTTCCTTGCAAAAAGTACGTTTTTTTGAGAGGGACCTTCAGACCAATCCCAGAAATGACAGAAAGCCAGTCCCAGTTATTGCTGCTCGTGTCAGCTCTGCTCTGATTTATGGTGCCATTTGCAGGGTAAAAGTCACCATTGCCTCTGACTGACTGATCCTGGTGGCAGCTAACAGCATTTGCTTGTGTTTCTCCAGCATAATTTTATTAAATAAGATTTTCAGCCTAATTAAAGCATTTCAGGATTTTGGCTTCCTGTCACCCAGAGATAAGTCTGAAGTGGAAAATGAGGTAATAGCCATAGAAACATGGAATATATTTATAGAGTTTTTATAACTTCTGTATTGTTTTAATTTCAATCCTATTTTCTTTTATGTTACTTTAAAGGAGGAAAAATGCAAGCAGCAGTTACTGGGAATGGTGACCCTGATATATTTAATAAAATATTGAACTGAAAGCAGTGAATGTGTTACCCATGGCACCGGGAAGAGCCAGGCCATGGTCATTGCAGTGCCATAAAACCCAAACTCGCCCAGAGAACAACACACCTCAAATATTCCTGTCATTTATTGCAGATATAAAGTTAATATCCAGTAAAGAGAGCTCAGGGAACACAGGCTTCACCTGAACACAAGGGCAGGCAAAGAGGGATTTCCATCCCAGAAAAGGCAGGAATGACGATGCAGTGTGGGATTTACTCTTTGTTTTCCAGAAATAAATCCTTCAGTGTAAGCCTGCAAGGAGGGAATGCCTCAGTCAAACAATAATATGTTTAATTTTATATGTAAATCTGTAATTAGCCACTGGAAGAGACAGGCTCCCCCTTTCAGCACCTGTTTTACAAATATTTTCCCAGTGGCAGAGCTCATTTTGTGTCCCTCCTCCTTCCCTCTCCCTCTCCCAGCCCTCTGCCCGTCCCTGCCTCCACTGCCGTGTCAGGCAGAGATTTGTGGGGCCATAAAAAGCCCTGAACTGAGCCCAAAGGAGTTACCAGTGCTCTCTGTTGGGTTATCTCAGTCCTGCACCCCCACTGTGCCCTCCCGAGTCCTGGGAGCAGAGCTGAGCTCCGTCCTGGAGCTGGGATGTGGGAATGGAGGATCCTGGAATGGGTTGGAACAAATCCAGCCTGGGCCTCTCTTCAGAACAAACCCAGCCTGAGCTTCTCCTCAGCCTGGGCCTCTCCTCGGAACAAACCCAACCTGGGCCTCTCTTCAGAACAAACCCAGCCTGGGCCTCTCTTCAGAACAAACCCAGCCTGAGCTTCTCCTCAGAACAAACCCAGCCTGGGCCTCTCCACAGAACAAACCCAGCCTGGGCCTCTCCTCGGAACAAACCCAGCCTGGGCCTCTCCTCAGAACAAACCCAGCCTGGGCCTCTCAGAACAAACCCAGCCTGGGCCTCTCCTCAGCCTGGGCCGCTCCTCAGCCTTGGGCTGTGGGACCCTCAAAACCCAACAGTTTTGGGTGGCAGTGACCCAGAGACCCACAGGGATTAATTCAATAAATGCAACACTACTAAATCATTTTGCCTTGTACTAAAGGACATTATGAAGCTACTGCAACTCTACACTGGAATCTGAGGGGTTCTTTTCCCTAAGTACCTTCAGTTTTAATAAGCTCTTGGGAATGAATGCAATGAGCATTTTATTAATGCAGTTCAGCTACTCCAATTCCATTTCACTCTGTGAATGATTGTGCTGACAAAGAGCAGCTCGGGTCCCTACTTTCCCTTGGAAGCTCGGAACTGGATGAGCAGGAAATATTTTCGAGCAGTTCATGCATTGAAGGTTCCTTGGAGGCACAGGGACCCAATACTTGAAATGATGGAAAACCTGACAGGGAGACTTGAAAAGCCCCTTTGTTGCTCTGGCTTTGCTCGTGGTTTCCCTAAACAGGTGGAAATTACCCGGAATCAATAATGAGAGTTGCAAGGTCAGGAAGAGAGCAGCTCCAAGCTGACTCCTCATTTCAGGGCCGATTTGCCTGGCGTCCCAGCCATCCGTTCCCGGGGCCTGAGCAGCTCTGACAGCTCATTAATTATAGAGGAGATTGGACAGTGGGCAGCAGCAGTGGCACCAGAGGATTCATCTCTGCTGTCAGCTGCCTAATGTGCATCCGCTCTCTCGGCACGGGCAAGAACACTTCCAGTAAATCTTTGTCCGTCTCCCGTCTCCAGGAAGGAAATCAGACATGACATTAACAATTGCTTCTGTATTCTCTGGGAAACGCTCTCCTAAACGCCAGGCACGGGAATATATTAACAGCTCTCAGATTTCCAGTCAGTCCTGTGTCCAGGCTCCATGCAGAGATTGTTTCCCAGGAACTGTGCTACGTGGAAAGGCAGGGATCATTGCCCAGGAAATACACTCTGTGGAAATGCAGAGATCATTTCCCAGGAAATGCAGAGATCACTTCCCAGGAACCGTGCTCTGTGGAAATGCAGAGATCATTCCCAGGAAATGCAAAGATCATTTCCCAGGAATGAACTCCATGGAAATGCAGAGATCATTTCCCAGGAAATGCAGAGATCACTTCCCAGGAATTGTGCTCTGTGGAAATGCAGAGATCATTTCCCACTAACTGCAGAGATCATTTCCCAGGAATGCACTTCATGGAAATGCAGAGATCATTTCCCAGGAACTGTGCTCTGTGGAAATGCAGAAGTCATTCCCAGGAATGCACTCCATGGAATTGCAGGGATCATTTCCCAGGAACACACTCCATGGAAATGCAGATGTCATTCCCAGGAAATGCAGAGATCACTTTGCAGGAACTCTGCTCTGTGGAAATTCAGAGATCATTTCCCAGGAAATGCAGAGATCATTTCCCAGGAACTGTGCTCTATGGAAATGCAGAGATCATTTCCCACGAACTGAAGAGATCATTCCCAGGAAATGCAGAGATCATTTCCCAGGAACTGTGCTCCGTGGAAATGCAGAGATCATTTCCTAAGAATTGCAGAGATCATTTCCAAGGAACTGCGTGGTGCATGGGGTATCCAGGCTCCCATGAGGATGAGGAGGGAGCAGAGGAGCTCCTGTGCGGTATTTTCAGGGGTCCCCTGTGGCAGGAAGGAAATGATGAATCTGACTCCACGTTCTTAGAAGGCCAAGTTATTATTATATTATATTATATTATATTATATTATATTATATTATATTATATTATATTATATTATGCTATACTAAAACTATACTAAAGGACACTTACAGAAGATATTAACAAGATAGTAATTAAAATCTCATGGATCTCCAGAGTCCCAATGCAGCCTGACTGTTATTGGTCATTAAGTAAAAACAATTCACATGTTGGAGAAACAATCTCCACCCACATTCCAAAGCAGCAAAACACAGGAGAAGCAAATTAGTTAGTATTGTTTTCCTTTTTCTCTGAGGCTTCTCAGCTTCCCAGGAGAATTGTCCTGGGCAAGGGGATTTTTCAGGAAATGTGCCAGTGGCCCTCCTGGTGCTGCTGGGGCAGGCAGGGCTGGGCAGGGTGAGTGCCTGGTGCCCATCAGCTCTGCAGGAGCTGTGTGCCCTGAGCAGGGTGAGTGCCTGGTGCCCATCAGCTCTGCAGCGCTGGGCAGGGTGAGTGCCTGGTGCCCATCAGCTCTGCAGGAGCTGTGTGCCTTGAGCAGGGTGAGTGCCTGGTGCCCATCAGCTCTGCAGGGCTGGGCAGGGTGAGTGCCTGGGTGCCCATCACACACTGGTGAGTGCCTGCTGCCCATCAGCTCTGCAGGAGCTGTGTGCCCCGGGCAGGGCTCAGCAGCCGCCGGGGTCCATGGAGCTATCAAAGCTCAGTATTGACGTGTGCCTGAGCATTTAAGTGCCTTTAGCTCCCCAGTAACATCCAGGGGGCTCTGCAGCCTCTGCAAAGCCTGTGCAACGTTTCACAGCCACTGCCATGCCCACGCCAGCCCTCAGCTCCTCGTGCCTTCGGTTGTCCCCTTGATGGAGGCAGGAGGTGCTGAGCCCTTCCTGAGCACAGAGGGCACACAGAGCTCCAAGGAACAGCTCTGGCTTTCCAAGAAAGGAGAGCCTGATCCTTGTCTGACTCTAGGAATTGCTGGTAAAATCCTGAGAAGTTTCTCGCTCTCTTCTGAAGCTTTAGCAAAAATAAATGAGAATATTGAGAATTCAGCTCATCTGTCAGAGGGCTGTGTGCAGTGCTGAGCTGAGAACAAGCACTGCTAAAGGTCCACCAAGTGAGAGTTAAAAATAAAGGCACCAGGTGCTTCCAAAGGTGTGTGTTCCTTCTTTCAAAGGTGTGTTCCCACTTCCAAAGGTGTGTGTTAATTTAATTTAATTTAATTAATTTAATTAAATTTAATTTAATTTAACCCACCCTGGGCATCCCTGGCACTGCTGTCCAAAGCCCCCTGGAGCTCTGGCAGCCTCAGGCCGTGCCCATTCCCTGGGCAGCCTGAGCAGTGCCAGCACCCTCTGGGCGAAGAACCTTTCCCTGATCTCCAGCCTGACCCTCCCTGGCACAGCTTAACACCAAAGAAAAGGCAAAAGTCCGTCCTGACACAATTTCCAACTTCTAACAACAGAAGCAAGGTGACTTTGACACAGGATCCTCCAACCTACTCCATGAAAGGCAGAAAAATATCCAGGCTGGAAAGCAAGGTAAATAAACCCTTATTTAAAATGGTTTGGGGGTTGCAGGATAAGGGTTGTTTCCTTGCTTGTGTATTAAAACCATGAGTAATGTACAACTCTGGTAAGATAGCCATTCCTGGAACTTTTTTAATCAAATGTGGTTTTTTTTTAAGTGAAGTGCTCACTTTGAAGCAGAGCCTCCTTCAGAGAAGCCCTCCAGTCATAACTACATGGAAATGACTCATAAAACACATAACTATGATCAAAATGGCAAAAAATCCTTGAATTCCTGAGTTTGGTGGTCCCACATGCACAGTGGCCACTCTGGGATGAACTAAACCAGCTGAAAACATCAGATCCTTGCATGGCACCACCAGAACTTCAGTATTCCCCAGGGACAAGCAGAACCTGGGGAAACCAAGCAATGCTGCTTGTGCCAGCTGCCAAAATGCCAGGCTGATGAGACCCTGGGGAAGGAAGCAGGAGCTGAGCTGAGCTTGCAGGGAGCTCCTCCTGCCTCTCCTGCTGGGCTCCCATCCCATCCCATCCCATCCCATCCCATCCCATCCCATCCCATCCCATCCCGTCCAATCCCATCCCATCCCATCCCATCCCGTCCAATCCCATCCCATCCCATCCCATCCCATCCCATCCCATCCCATCCCATCCCATCCCATCCCATCCCATCCCATCGATCCCATCCCATCCCATCCCATCCCATCCCATCCCATCCCATCCCATCCCATCGATCCCATCCCATCCCATCCCATCCCATCCCATCCCATCCCATCCCATCCCATCCCATCCCATCCCATCCATCCCATCCCATCCCATCCCATCCCACCCCATCCCACCCCATCCCATCGATCCCATCCCATCCCATCCCATCGATCCCATCCCATCCCACCCCAGACACTGCCCCAAGGCACCAGCACTGCACAGATCTGGGATTTGGGCAGGACATTGCTGCAGCAGCTGTGTGGGACATGGCTCTGCCCTGTCCCCATGGAAATCTGGGCACCTTTCCTGGGTTATTGTGAAATCTCTCTCCCAGCCACTCCAAACTCTGATAATATCCCTGACATGCCAGATCAGTTCCATTTACATTTATCACCAATGTTTTTAAGGACTCTGATAACAACTTGGCAATTCAAAATAAACCAATATTTGATCTGCCTGACAATGTATTGGAAATCTTAAGTTGATCTTAATTCATCCCTGCTATAAAATCCAGCATTTGTTACTGCTCCGAATTGCTCTATGGAAATATCAGGTTCAGTTTCTATGACAACAGGAGTCATAAATGCCAAAATTCTTCCTGTTCCCTTTCTGTTTTCAGCTTGACAATGAGCCATTTTTTTTCATTCTTTTAAATTAACCTTTCCCTTTCCCCTGGAAATGAATAATGCAGATAGATCCTGCCTTTCCGGCTGTGCGCACAATGTCCAGTTGTTTCAGCACAGACCAGCCGTGGCTGCAGAACTGGAAAAAACTCATCCCCTTTTCCCCAGGGAACATTCAGATCCTGGAAACGGATGGAGGATGGCAAAAGAAAGCCCAAGGATGACCTTAGGAAAGCAGGGCTCCTCCAGAGGCCACATTCCAGTGAGGAATGTGAGGATGGCACTGAGGGTACCCTGTGCCAGAGGCAGTGCCCAAGGCTGGCACAGGTGGGGCTCCTGGTCTGCGAGCTCCCAGCTCAGCCACATCCAAGGACAGGAGGGACAGGGTGGGATGGACAGGATGGACAGGATGGACAGGGCAGGATGGATGGGACAGGATGGACAGGACAGGATGGTATGGACAGGATGGACAGGATGGACAGGATGGATGGGACGGGATGGACAGGACAGGATGCACAGGACAGGATGGTATGGAAAGGATGGACAGGATGGATGGGACGAGGTGGATAGGATCGACAGGACAGGATGGACAGGACAGGATGGACAGGACAGAATGGACAAGACAGGATGGATGAGACAGGATGGACAGGGCAGGATGGACAGGATCAACGAGACAGGATGGACAGGACAGAATGGACAGGATGGGACAGGATGGACGGGACAGGATGGACAGGATGGATGAGAGAGGATGGGAAAGGATGAATGAGACAGGATGGATGAGACAGGATGGACAGGACAGGATGGACAGGATGGGACAGGATGGACAGGACAGGATGGATGGGACAGGATGGACAGGATGGGATGGACAGGATGGACAGGACAGGATGGGACAGGATGGATGAGAGAGGATGGGAAAGGATGGATGAGACAGGATGGATGAGACAGGATGGACAGGACAGAATGGACAAGACAGGACAGGATGGACAGGACAGGATGGACAAGACAAGATGGACAGGATGGACATGGCAACAGCAGCTGCCCAGAATTTACAAAAGAAATACCAGCCAGCCCCTTGATCCAGCCCTGGAGCCAGCCCCTCCATCCTGGAGCCATCCCCATAATCCTGGAGCCACCATCAATCACCATCCTGGAGCCAGCCCCACCCTCCAGCTGCTGGCAGGGCTGGGAACACCATGACATTCAGTGCTCCTGACTGAAGGAGGACAGGGCTGGGCTGCAAACACACAAACACAACATTTCCAGTGCTGGGCTGCAAACACACAAACACAGCATTTCCAGTGCTGGGCTGCAAACACACCCAACATTACCAGTGCTGGGCTGCAAACACACAAACACAACATTTCCAGTGCTGGGCTGCAAACACACAAACACAACATTACCAGTGCTGGGCTGCAAACACACAAACACAACATTTCCAGGGCTGGGCTGCAAACACACAAACACAACATTACCAGTGCTGGGCTGCAAACACACAAACACAACATTTCCAGGGCTGGGCTGCAAACACACAAACACAACATTTCCAGTGCTGGGCTGCAAACACACAAACAACATTTCCAGTGCTGGGCTGCAAACACACACAACATTTCCAGTGCTGGGCTGCAAACACACAAACACAGCATTTCCAGTGCTGGGCTGCAAACAAACAAACACAACATTTCCAGTGCTGGGCTGCAAACACACAAACACAGCATTTCCAGTGCTGGGCTGCAAACAAACAAACACAACATTTCCAGTGCTGGGCTGCAAACAGGCAAACACAACATTTCCAGTGCTGGGCTGCAAACACACACAACATTTCCAGTGCTGGGCTGCAAACACACAAACACAGCATTTCCAGTGCTGGGCTGCAAACACACACAACATTTCCAGTGCTGGGCTGCAAACACACAAACACAGCATTACCAGTGCTGGGCTGCAAACACACAAACACAACATTTCCAGTGCTGGGCTGCAAACACACAAACACAACATTTCCAGTGCTGGGCTGCAAACACACAAACACAGCATTTCCAGTGCTGGGCTGCAAACACACACAACATTTCCAGTGCTGGGCTGCAAACACACACAACATTACCAGTGCACGGGGCTCCTGTGCCCCTCCTGCAGCTGTTTGAGCCTTAGGGACTTGGCCAGAGACAAATTTGTGCCCTGGCTGAGCTTCCAGCACAACAAAGGGCCAGAGCCCAAGCAAACAGCCTCAGATTGCAGCAGGGGAGGTTCAGGTTTGATAGTGGGGAAATGGATCCTGGTATTTGCTTTCTGCTCTGAAAATTTTTACTGCAACAAGATTTTGTTTCATTTTCAGCTCTTAGCTGGCTGTTCATCCCCAGCACTGGCTATGGAAATCTATCTTCCTTCCTTCCTTCCTTCCTTGGCCAGGATCAGGGACACATGGGCAGCAACATTTTCACTTTTCTGTTTCTTAGGTGAAAGTAAAAAAAAAAAATTTGATTTTCTTGCTGCTGTGGTTCATGTCTTCACCCTTTCCTTGCACTGTTCTGGGCCACTGAAGTCACTCAACTTGAAGCCTCACAATTCTGGGTTTAAAACCTCCTGATTTCTCCAGTGCCTCCACCATCCCAGAGGATGTGGTCAGGAATCCCTGTCTGAAGCTGAGAGCAGCCAAAACGTGACAGGTCCTTGAATCCAAATAATGTGTCCCAAAATTCACAGCTCTGGTAACCCCTCAGTGCAGCACAGCTCGTCCTGTGTGCTCCAAGGATGCACGGGGAAATCTGGGCTGGGACAGGGAATAGCAGGGATTCCTGACACCCTTCAAATCTCCTTTTTGAGAGGGGAAATCTGGGCTGGGACAGGGAATAGCAGGGATTCCTGACACCCTTCAAATCTCCTTTTTGAGAGGGGAAATCTGGGCTGGGACAGGGAATAGCAGGGATTCCTGACACCCTTCAAATCTCCTTTTTGGGAGGGGAAATCTGGGCTGGGACAGGGAATAGCAGGGATTCCTGACATCCTTCAAATCTCCTTTTTGAGAGGGGAAATCTGGGCTGGGACAGGGAATAGCAGGGATTCCTGACACCCTTCAAATCTCCTTTTTGAGAGGGGAAATCTGGGCTGGGACAGGGAATAGCAGGGATTCCTGACACCCTTCAAATCTCCTTTTGGAGAGGGGAAATCTGGGCTGGGACAGGGAGTAGCAGGGATTCCTGACACCCTTGAAATCTCCTTTTTGGAGGGGCTGAGCAGCCAAAGGCAGTGACTGCACATGGGGAGGCCTCCAGCAGCAGCCCTGCGTTTAATGCTCCTCACTCTGATGCAAGTTTGCCTGTCTAGAAAAGCCTGGCACACAATAATTATTTTTACATTTTAGGGTTTTAGTCTAATTTGGGCTGAAACCTGAATTGGTCTTTTCTTTTTCTCCCAACAAATTGAATCAGCTTCTGTTTACATTTACATTTTCACTGAAACTTCTGCTGCTTCCCAAGTCAGGGACATAATGTCTTCTCATAAAAACCTCATCAAGCATCAACTAAAATTCTTCTTCACTCTCTTTATGCTCACAAAACATTCCTTTTCTGAATACCTCCAGTAAGTGATGCTAAACTTCACCATCTGCTAAGATTTTTATCCCATTGTATTTCTTTTTTCACTCCTGAAGATGATAATTTGCTTATATGGCTGTGCCGTTCCACCTCTCAGTATTTTTACCAGGCATTATCATATCTTTGCTTCTTAATTTTAACAGTTTGTCATTAATTTACATTCTCAACGATCTGTGCAGCCTAAATCAGCAATCAGCTGCATTCAGCGCTGGTCCAGGAGTTAAAGAATTCACACCAATAAATAGAATTTTCACCATAATTCGCAAAATGCCTTTGGGTTTGTGCTGCCCCAGGGGCTGGGCTTTGCCTGAGCTGCTTTGGGCAGGTTTCAGCTGCCCGGGGAACATTCAGGTGCTTGTTCCCAGTTATTTGGGCTCAGCCTTGGAAATCCTGCAATGGATCAACCCCCAGCCCCTGGCAGAGGATGTTCTGTGTGAAGGGGGGGGAAAGTCAGGGTTTGGTTGGGTGCCCCTCAGGAATGAGCAGTTCTCACAATCTCTGCTGCTCACAGTGACTCTGAGATAGACACAAGTCTCTTTTTCCCAGCCTGGCAGTCGAAGAAGGAGTCAGGATTCTTCTGGTCTCATTCTCAAGGTTGTTTATTTGCTGTTATCTATAAAATTCTTTCTCTGACCCACCGAGGTCCGTCCAGCAGGTTGGGTTGGGGCACACTGCCCACCTCAGAGGCAGTGTTATCTTTTTATACTAAAAACTGCGTGTACATTATTTACCATAACTTCCCAATACCTATCACAGTGAGCTTCTACCTTAAACCAATCCAAAAGTGCCACCACCACCCAGAAGATGGAGGCCAAGAAGAAGAAAGAAGAAGGACAAGGCACGCCCAGATTCCTCCATCTTTGGACCCCAAGCCCCCATTCTAAATACCCCAAAAATCTGGTTTTTTCACTCCGTGACAAATTATTATTCTACTTAAACTTTCATGGCTTGCAGATCCTCACATAAGGTTGGTAATTTTTTCCATGGGTCAAAATCAAGGCAGAGGGGCCTTGTGCTCTGTGCCAGGGTCTCTGAGCCCCCTGGCAGGGGCTGGAGCCATCCAGGGCAGCCAGAGGGATGTCCTGGGCTCTGACAATCACTGAACACATTCTCCTCTCAAATGCACAAAAATCAGCCCCAGCTGGTGTGGAGCAGGAGCTCCCTGGCAGCAGGCACGTGCCTTCCAGGGAAACAAGCTCATGGCAGAATATCCCTGTGGGACAGACGTTTGAAGTGCTCTATTTTCATTAAAATACCCTTTTCAATTAAGCAAAAGGAATTATTAATATTCTGATCTATTATCAGACCCTATTTTGTATCCATCAAGCCAGCAGCATGAGTCATAATTGAAAAAATCTATTTCTGGGGCTCTCTGGACCCACAGGTGCAGCTGCAGGAGAGGAGAGGCCCAGGAAAAGGAGCAGGAGGCTTTAAATAATTCTGATTTATGGATTGGGTTATGGCAGCAACTGAATATGCCAGGCCAGGTTTGGGCTTGTGGTGCCATGAAATTTATGAGTGCACACATAAACTGAAGAGATGTCTTCCCTCCAAACATTTTACAATCTGAGTGGAAGCAGTGATGAGGCAAATGGAGGGAATTTAATGACATTTGGTCAAACTTTTTCAGCCCTTACAGCAAACTGACTTCTTGAGGTGCCAAACAGGGAACTCTAACTCAGACAAGGAACAGCTCGCAGACAGGGGCTTCAAACACTCAAGCTTCCCAGGGCTGCTGATAACCCTGCCTGGATTGGCCTCATTTTCACCTGAGGGAAACGCTGTCCTGGGGGACGTGAGGGAAATGGGGATTTTCAGGGAGATCAGGCCAAGTGCTGACCCACGCATCCCAGAGTCCTGAGCCCCATAAAACAGAATTTGCAGGGAATGCCCTGACAAAGGGAGGAAGAAATGATGAGGAGGACTCCATCTTATCAGAAGGACAATTAATTACTTTATTACACTATATTATTCTATATTATATTACATTGTATTACATTACATCTAAACTGAATCTGCCAAGCACTCAGCTCTGCTCACACTGCCCAGAATCTCGTGCCTGTCACCCTCAGTCCTGACACACACACACACACCTGGTCTGATAGGGCAAGGAACCAAAACCTCATCACTGTGGGTGAACAATCTCCACATTGCATTCTGCTGTGGCACACACACAGGCACAGCAAATGAGATAAGAATATTCTTGGGAAGAACTGTGCCTTACTTTTCTCTGTGAAGAGAAATGTGGGGCTACACACCTGGCCCTGACAGGAACCCAAAGCACCATCACTGTGGGTGAACAATCCCCACATTGCATTCTGCTGTGGCACAAACACAGGCACAGCTAATGACAAGAATTGTTTTTCCTTTCTCTGAGGTTCAGAGAATGTGGAACCCAGAAATATTCTTGGGCAGAATTGTGCCTTGCTTTTCTCTGCGAAGAGAAATGTGGTGACACCATAAAACAGCCCGTTAACTCAGAGACTGGGATGGGGAATGGAAAACCTTTCACCAAGAAAGCCACACCAGATTCTGCTTTTTGCAGGGCCCGTGGCCTCATTCTTTATCTTTTAATTTATTTATTCTGGTGAGGAGGAGAGGCTGGGAGGACGGCACAGGGCTCCCAAATCCCAGCTCACCCCACGTGCCCTGCTGCAGATGGCAGGGGATAAATTTAACTGCTGCTGTCACTGGGTGCTTGCCCACACTGAATGGCACATCCTGCCGTGCCCAGAGCCCTGCCTGCTGCAGCTGAGCGGGCTTTGAGGGGCTGTGCTGCTGCGGGGGCACCACTGCCATGGTGGGAACCACGGGGGTTTCTCATTGCTCCCACACAGTCACAACCACAACCACCCATGGAATGTTCCAGCTGCTCCAGGGACACCTCCTGCTGTCCCAGTGTCCAACCTGGCCTAGGAGGACACATCCTTCACTGCCCCACTCCCTTGTTATCAGGAGAAACTCCAAATTACCATTGCAGATTGCACTGCGCCTTCCCTGCTGGCAAAGCTGGGCTTTTCCCCTTAGCTGCAAAGAAATTTGAACAAATAATTTAGGTGGGAAAAAAAAGAAAAAAAAATCACCTTTTTTTTGCACGTTCTTTTGGAAAGCAAAGAGCTGGAAGCAGCAGCAGCAGGGGAAGGCAGGAGCTGAGTGCAGGAGCACAAATGATGTCCCGAGGGGCTCCTGAGGGAGCGCAGGCACTGCCTCCTCCTTTCTCAGCTCCTCTTTGTGCACTCCTGTGCTCAGGCCCTGCCAGGGAGGCTGTTTGGTGGATCAGAGCCTCCAGCCCTTTGCCCAGGAGCGGTTTTTTCCCTGCTCCACAAAGGCTTTTGAAAAGGGAAATTTCCCTTCCCGTCCTCGCCGTGTGCAGCCCCCGGGGAGCAGGGCTGCTCCGGGAGGATATTTCTGTGTGCTCCAAACCCCACAGCGTGCTGCTTGCCTCTGCCTGATTTGCATGTTCTGAAGGTGCTGCTGAGTGGGAATTCAGTGGTTTCTAAGCCTCGTGGTGTTCCAGCTCCTGTGCATATGCAATAATTTGTACTCGGAGATGCGCAGTGACCTCTTTTTTTTCAGAGCAAGAAATGTTTTCATTAAAAATAAAATAGCAGATACATCAAGACATTTCCTCTTGTAAAGCCTCATGTCCTGAATATCAAGTAGGAGTAGCCAGGCTATACAAAGCCTTCTGATGGTGCCACACAGATAAAAACAGAGAGCCTGAGAGGGAGATTGGGCTGTTGTGGAACAGATGAACCAAACTTTATGGAACTTCCATAAACAGATCACAGGACCAGGGAATGTCTGGGCTTGGAAGGGACCTCAAATCCCACCCAGTGCCACCCCTGCCATGGCAGGGACACCTCCCACTGTCCCAGGGTGTCTCAGTGTCCAGCCTGGCCTTGGGCACTGCCAGGGATCCAGGGGCAGCCACAGCTGCTCTGGCAGTTCCAGCCCAGCCAGGAATTCCCAATTCCCAATCTCCCACCCATCCCTGCCCTCTGGCACTGGGAGCCATTCCCTGGCTCCTGTCCCTCCATCCCTTGGGAATTGTCTCTCTCCTTCTTTCCTGCAGCTCCTTCAGGCCCCACTGAGGTCACCCCAAAGCTTCTCCTCCCCAGGTGAACATTCCCAGCTCTCCAGCAGAGCTGCTTCATCCCTCTGCTCGTCCTGGTTCTCCTCTGGGCTCTCCCCAGCGGCTCCAGGTGCTGCTCCCTGTGCTGGGCCCAGGGCTGGAGCCAGGATTGCAGCTGGGATCTCACTGAGGGGCAGAGCAGCAGAATCCCAACCCTGTGTCCATGTCCCTGGGGAGGACAGACCCCTGATGGAACCCTGAGGGACCCCATAGGGACCCTGAGAGACCTCTGAAAAACACTGAGGACACCTGAGGGACTCCTGAAGGACCGTGAGGGACCAGGAGGGACCCCTGAGAAACATTGAGGGGCCCCTGAGGGACCCTGAAAACCCCTGAGTGATCCCTGAGGGATCCCTGAGTGACAATAAGGGACCCTGAGAGACCCTGAGGGACCTATGAGGGACCCTAAGAGACCCTAAGAGACCCCTGAGGGACCCCTGATGGACAATGAGGTACCTCTGAGGAATCCCTGAGAGACCCTGAGGGACCCTAAGGGACACTAAGAAATCCTGAGGGATCCTGAGGAACTCCTAAGGGACCCCTGAGGGGATGCTGAGAGATCCCTAGGAACCCTGAGAGACCCTGACAGACTCTGAGGGACACTGAGAGACCCCTGAGGGACACGGAGGGACCCTAAAGAACTGTGAGGGTCACCTCTGGTCACTGGTGGCCAGCAGGACTCTGACCACAGCCCAGCAGCAGCAGCCCTATGACTGATATCAAACACCTTCTACCAACATAAACCAAATCAGGGCCTGCAGAGGTTTTAGGCCCAAAAAACTCCATTTTTTAGCCACTCACTCCCACCCCTTTCATGTGAAGCTGCATTTTCTGGTGGCACTGTGAATATTTCCAGCTCCGGGTTCAGGGGATCCCTGATCCAGGAGGGCAGGGGCAGGCTCAGGCTGCTGGGAAATATTGGGAAATATTTTCCCTGCTGGGAAATCTTCACCATGAGAACAGGAACAGACTCCTGGAGACACCCAAAGAGCACTCCCAGCTTTAGATCAGCTCCTGTGAGCAGCTCTGCTCTCTCTGGATGGAAGCAGAGCTCTGAAAACACAGAATTACTGATTTCCACCATCTTGAGAAGCCAGCATCAATATACTGCCACCAAATCGTGGCTCCTGTGACCAATGTGCCTCGTTGGTTGCAAATTGTGTTTGAAATTTCTGAGCTCTTGGAGCTGGCTGAGCCCTGCAAGCCCAGAATTGGGAATATTTTAACAAATAGGAGCTGTCAGCTCCGTTCAAGGCAATGCACAGACTCCTGCTGCTCCTTATCTGGCAGAATTCAGGGCATTGCCAAAGAATGGGCATCATAGCTCACAGGGCCCCCAATCCTCCATTAATTCAGGGTAAAAAAATAATTCATCTGAAAAGCCACACTGCTAATTACTCTGATTTAAAGAGCATTTCAATTACCTAATTGAGGCCCAGAAATAGTGCACTCAATTTAGGTGGTCAGTCACAGTTCAGAACTAATGAATAGTAAATGATTAATACTCAGCCCAGAAACACTCATAATCAGAAAATGATTCCTTGGAGCAGCCAGGGGCTGCTGGCAGTGAGGGCAGGCACTGCTCAGCCTGCTCCTGGCAGTCTGGGAATGCTGCCCCAGGCACAGGCAGCTGGCCCCACAATGGGCTTGGCCCTCCACAGGGCACAGAGAGGGTTTATTCACAGGTGCTTTGCCCAGAGCTGTGTCTTTGCTTGTTTGGGGCATTTATTGGTGGATAGAGGAAATTTATCCCGGGTGAGACAAACTTGGCATGGATACACACAACAAATCAGTCCTGGTGCTGCTGGGGGGGAGCTGGGCTGGGGGGACACATCCAGGGATGAGGGGACAGACCCAGGGATGAGGGGACACACACACGGACATCCAAACACACCCAGGGCTGGGGGGACACACACAGGGACAAACAAACACATTCAGGGATGGGGGACACACACAGGGACGAGGGGACACATCCAGGGACAAACAAACAGATCCCAGGCTGCAGGGACACATCCAGGGGTACCAAACACATCCAGGGACATCCAAACTCATCCAGGGATGGGGGGACACATCCAAGGACATCTAAAACCATCCAGGACTGTCCAAACACATCCAGAGCTGAGGGGACACATCCAGGGGAACTCAAACATATCCAGGAACATCCAAACAGATCCAGGGCTGAGGGGACACATCCAGAAACATCCAAAACATCCAGGGACACATCCAAACACATCCAGGGCTGGGGGGACACATCCAGGGACATCAAAGCACATCCAGGGACCCCCAAACAGATCCAGGGCTGCCAGGGAGACCAGCAGAGGGAATGGCCTCAGGCTGGGCCGGGGCAGCTCAGGGTGGGCACAGCAGGAATTTCCCCATGGAAAGGGGGCTCAGGCCTTGGCACTGCCCAGGGAGGGTTGCAGTGCCCATCGCTGCAGGTGTCCCAGGATGCCATCAATTAGTAATTAATAATTAGCAAATAATAACCAAGCTAATATCTAGTTAACATTAGCAATAACCATTCATAACTAAAGCACAAAATTAAGGCAAAGGAAGGAGCTCAAATTATTCTGCAAAGAGTTTAATCCAGTGAGAAGTCACCTTCAGACTGGGTAAAATATATTCAAGTTTTTTTCTGCAGCTCCTGACCCTTCCCAGAGGGAAAGGTGAATGAAGGAAAATCTTACAGCAGGAATGTTCCATTTCAACTACTTCAAAAAATAACAAAAAAAGAAAAAAAATAAAAAAAAAATCACAGAATCTCAGAATGGTTTAGGTTGAAAGGGACCTTAAAGCTCATCTTGTTCTGCCATGGCAGGGACACCTCCCACTGTCCCAGGCTGCTGCCCAGTGTCCAACCTGGCCTTGGGCATTGCCAGGGATCCAGGAGTAGCCACAGCTGCTCTGGGCAATTATTCTGAAGCTAAAAAATATATTCGGAAAAATTATATATATGCAAAATAAATTTATTCTGTGATAAATAAAGGTATTTTTATACAGCTCTGAAAATAATGCTAAAATTATTCCAAAAGTGCATTTTAAATCAGAGCCAAGCAAATTCCCACTGGAAATGGGAATGTCAGAGGACATGGCCAGGAGCAGGGCATGTTGGGATGCAGGGAGAGCACCCAGGAGCTGCTCTGAGCAGCAGCCAGAGCTCAGCCCGTGCCCTCACTGAGCTCAGATAACAGGTACTGCTGTTATCTGCTGTTATCTGCCTGCTTTGCCTTTCCTTCCCAATCCGTATAAATTATTTGCCATAGCAACCCTCTGTGCCAATAAGTTGTACTATTTAATTACACCTTGCATGAAATGATTCCCATTTGTCAGTTTTCATGTTCCCACACCAGAAATTCTGTTCCAACAAGCCACACCTTCCAGAGACGGCGTTTCCTTCACGAGTTTGCCTTAATTACCCCCTCACCTTGGTCACAGACAATGGCAGTAACGGTGCCATGAATGGGGAACGATGAGCACTGACTCTACTGCTGTAGGGGGCTGATCCATTGCTTGAATCTTCTATATCATTTATTATACTGAACTTATTGAGCAGCTCATAACCCTTACAGACAGAGTCACAGGGTGACAGAGTCACAGAATGACCGGGTTGGGAGAGACCTTCAAGACCATGGAGCGCAACCCAGCCCCAAGACCTTGACTGAACCCTGGCACCCAGTGCCACATCCAGGCTTTGTTAAACACACCCAGGGATGGGGACTGCACCACCTCCCTGGGCAGCCATTCCAGAACTTTATCACCCTTTCTGTAAAGAACTGTTTCCTGATATCCAACCTGTATTTCCCTTGGCACAGCTTGAGACTGTGTGCTCTGGTTGTGTCAGTGCTGCTGGAGGACAGTCCAACACAGATTGACCTCATTGGCCATCAATCCAAACACCATCCAGTGTCCAATTAGGAAAGCACCCTTTGGTAAACAATTCCTATAACACATTCCTCATGTGCACAACACCAGGTGTAACCAGTGGAGATCAGAATTGTTTCTCATTCCTTTCTCTGATCTCCTCACAGCCTTTCCCAGGACAAAGCCCGGGGAAGTTGTGCCTGTTTGCTGTGCCCAGAGAGCTGCTGCCACACCAGAGTGCTGCAGGGCCAGGCCTGGGAGGGGCCACGAGGTCCCTTGGGTGTGCTAGTGACAGTGCTGGGACTGGGAGAGGACGAGCTGGACCTCACCTGTGCTCACTTCCACCAGCACACCTTCCTTTGGGGTCCAACAGCCTTCCCCAGGCACAGCAGCTCCCACGGGCTCGGGGACAAAGTGGACGGATGGTCTGGCTGGAAGGTACCTCACATCCCACCCAGTGCCATGGATGGCACCTTCCACTGTGCCAGGGTGTGGGATTCACACTCTCTGAACCTGAGACAAGCAGTTGAGGGGGGATAGAATATAAGAGAATAAAGATAATGCAGAATGTAATTTTATCCCTAAGGAGCTGCAGCTGGGCCAGTTATCAAAGATTAGGAACAGGCCTCACTTTAACAGGCCGCGGTAACCAGTGAGAAGCAGATGCTGTAAAAGAGTGGGGTGGTGTTGAGAAGGACTCTGGAGTCAGTTGGCTGCTTTGTGAAGAAGAGTCAGTGCTCTGAGGAGCTGCCCACAAGAAACACCAAGAAGGCTTGGAACTTTTGCGATAAGGCGACAACAGTATGGAACCCCTGTGGTAAGATGACAACAGCAGCGACAGAAGCAGAGAAAAGAATGATCAAAACAATTCTTATCTCATTTGCTGTGCCTGTGTTTGTGCCAAAGTAGAGTGCAATATGGAGATTGTTCACCCAAAGCGATGGTGGTTTGTTTCCTTGGCCAAGAGTGTGTCCAGGCTGTTGGCCAGCAGACAGTCACAAAATTTTGTGCAGTTGGGTGCTTGTGCAGTTTTGGTTTAGATGTAGTGTAATATAGTATAGAATAATACAGTATAATAAAGTTATTAATTAGCGATAATATAGTATAATAAAGTGATTAATTAGCCTTCTGATATCAATGAAGTCAGATGCATCATTCTTCCCCCTCAGGGGCACCTTGCAATCCTCTACCAGGGTGGCCCTGGCCACTGCAGGGCTGGGGAGCTCCCTGTGGAGGCTCTGTTGGTCAGGGAGCAGAGCAGGGCTGCAGGCAGCACAGCACGCTGACATGTCAGGGTGGCAGTGGGGAAAGGTGCTGACAGCTACTGCTGAATTAGGGGAAAAATCCTCTCCACAACATGAAGGTTTATTAACATTTTTCATTAGACTTAAAAGGTTCTCTGCTCTCAGGGATTACAATGAAATTGATGAGAGGGGACAGCTTCATTAAATCCAAAGTTAGCTTTTGGAAACTTTATACTGTGGTGTTTGCTGGTGATAGCTTTGAGCCTGGCACCTGCTGGGCCTGCAGTTCCCCCAGAATGGACTGAGCCCCAAAAGGGCTCACCCTTCTGGGCAGGATCCCCAAAAGAGGCTGCATCAGCCAGTGGGATGGGCCTGGCAGGTCCTTCCTGTGGGGTGAGGCTGGGCAGCATCTCCTGATGGGATCCTTCCTGTGGGCTGATGTTTAACAGCATCCCCCATTCCCTGATCCCAAAGGAGCTTGGAGGATCCCAGGAGATCCCTGCAGCAGGGTCTCCTGATGGGATCCTTCCTGTGGGCTGGTACTGGACATCATCTCCTGATCCCAAAATCCCAGAGGGTCCTGCAGTCAGAGCCTCCTGATGGGATCCTTCCTGCAGGGTGAGGCTGGGCAGCATCTCCTGGTCCCAAAATCCCAGAGGATCCTTCCTGCAGGGTGATGCCAAACAGCATCTCCTGATCCCAAAATCCCAGCAGATCCTGATGGGATCCTTCCTGCAGGGTGAGGCAGGAGAGCATCCCCCATTCCCTGATCCCAGAGGATCCTGGGGGATCCCTGCAGCTGAGGCTCATCCTGCCCACCCTGCAGGCTCACCCTGGGGCTCTGTGCCCAACTGACCCCCGGAGTGTCCCCATGTACCCCACAGTGCAGACAGAGCCAGCCCAGGGCAGCCCTGTCCTGCACCCCCAAATCCCCTCCTGCCTGTGCCCCCAGGCTCCATCCCCCCTGTCCTGCACCCCCAAATCCCCCCTGTCCTACATCCCCAGGCTCCATCCCCCTGTCCTATATCCCCAAATCCCCTCCTGCCTGCACCCCCAGGCTCCATCCCCTGTCCTGCACCCCCAAATCCCTCCCTGTCCTGCACCCCCAGGCTCCATCCCCCTGTCCTGCACCCCCAAATCCCCCCCTGTCCTGCACCCCCAGGCTCCATCCCCCCTGTCCTGCACCCCCAAATCCCCTCCTGCCTGTGCCCCCAGGGTCCATCCCCCTGTCCCGCACCCCCAAATCCCCCCCTGTCCTGCACCCCCAAATCCCCCCTGTCCTACATCCCCAGGCTCCATCCCCCTGTCCTGCACCCCCAAATCCCCCCCTGTCCCACACCCCCAAATCCCCTCCTGCCTGCACCCCCAGGCTCCATCCCCCCTGTCCTACATCCCCAGGCTCCATCCCCCTGTCCTGCACCCCCAAATCCCCCCCTGTCCTGCACCCCCAGGCTCCATCCCCCCCTGTCCTGCACCCCCAAATCCCCCCCTGTCCTGCACCCCCAGGCTCCATCCCCCTGTCCTGCACCCCCAAATCCCCCCCTGTCCTGCACCCCCAAATCCCCTCCTGCCTGCACCCCCAGGCTCCATCCCCTGTCCTGCACCCCCAGGCTCCATCCCCCTGTCCTGCACCCCCAAATCCCCTCCTGCCTGCACCCCCAGGCTCCATCCCCTGTCCTGCACCCCCAGGCTCCATCCCCCCTGTCCTGCACCCCCAAATCCCCCCCTGTCCTGCACCCCCAAATCCCCTCCTGCCTGTGCCCCCAGGCTCCATCCCCTGTCCTGCACCCCCAGGCTCCATCCCCCTGTCCTGCACCCCCAAATCCCCTCCTGCCTGTGCCCCCAGGCTCCATCCCCTGTCCTGCACCCCCAGGCTCCATCCCCCTGTCCTGCTGCAGGGCTGTCCCTGAGGGACACAGGGAATTTGGGAGGAATGGAGCCTGGGGAGAAGGCAGGAGAGAGGGTGTGAGGGGACAGGAATGGAGGCAGCACCACCAAACTCGCATTCCAGGATTCATTTTAAACAGCAGGGAAACAACCTATATATATCAAAATAATCCAAACTTCAAAAACCTATATATCAAAATAATCCAAACTTCAGGTTTCTCAGGAATTCCAGGATCCATTTTAAACAGCAGGGAAGTATTTGTCAGGATAATCTGAATTTCAGGTTTCTCAGCATTTGGGAGGGGTTTTCTGCCTTTAAAGGCAGTGGCAGGTGTGTGACACCAGGGCACAGTTAATGCCACACAAATCAGTGTTTGTGTTTTGTCTGTGACCTGCCATTCCACTGGCTGTCCTTAGTAGACTGATTTATCTGTTTTCAGAGGTGATAAATTGCAGAATATTAAGATAATGGTGTAGCATTCATTACTACTCAGCTGTTTATTACCAAAATTTAAATGTAATTTAATTTCAAGTGGAAAATAATGATCATTACCGGGACAAGCAAAGACAACTCATTACTCATCTCCATCAGCATTTTATTTAACAGAAGTCAGACAACAAAAAAGAAAGATTTAGTAAATGCATTTTGAATAAATGGAATGTTAATGATTGATTATAAAATAAAATACAGGGAGGCCCTGGCGCTGAGAGTGCCCAGAGCTGCCCCTGGATCCCTGGCAGTGCCCAAGGCCAGGCTGGACACTGGGGCACCCTGGGACAGTGGGAGGTGTCCCTGCTATGGCAGGGGTGACATTGGGTGAGCTTTGAGGTCCCTCCCAGCCCAAAGCAGTCTGGGATTCTATAATATATTGCAGCTTTTAGAAAAATAAAATTGCCTGAGTTTATCTTCACTGCTCAGAGTTTCCGTCAAAGTGGGTTTTTTCATTTTAAAGCACATTTCTTGTAAAAATTATAATTGAAATACGTCACAACTTTTTGAATCGATTTAGCCAATGCAGAAATTCTCTGCTTAAGTTATTGCCAGGGAGAAGCCTCAGAGCTCCCCCAGAGCCTCCCCTGGCACGGGGAACTGCCCCAGGCTGTCTCCTGGGAACCCCTCACTGCTTTGGGTTAAAGGGACCTCAGATCCCCCCCAGTGCCACCTCTGCCATGGCAGGGACACCTCCCACTGTCCCAGGGTGCCCCAGTGTCCAGCCTGGCCTTGGGCACTGCCAGGGATCCAGGGGCAGCCACAGCTGCTCTGGGAATTCCAGCCCAGCCAGGAATTCCCAATTCCCAATCTCCCACCCATCCCTGCCCTCTGGCACTGGGAGCCATTCCCTGGCTCCTGTCCCTCTGTCCTTGTCCTTAGCAGGGGAGGGGCAGGGGAAGCCCTGGTGGTTTATCATCTCCTCATTCTCGCCTCCAGAGGGCTGCCGTGCTGGCACAGGGGTTCCCGCAGCCAGGAGTTCATTTTTCTCCATCGTTTTGTCCTTGCAGAATTCCCCATGCCCGACCCGGGAGCCCTGGGGCACCCTTGGGGCCATTCCAGCTCTGAGGAAGATGATGAAGATGAAGAGCTGCTCCTCCTTAACCTTGGCAGCCCTTCCCTGCTGTCCTGCCCTACACTGCAGCCCCTTTATTCTCCTCTCCCTGCTGCAGAAGCAGTTTATTTGCAGAATATATAAAAAGCCCTGAAAATCCAGTCCCTGACAATATTTCAGGCTGATGGTTTGCACTTTACAGGAGCCTTTAATCTTCCCTGGGATAAAGCAAAACCTAAATTACCAGCGGGGAAGTGCTGGGTGCTGGGCTCAGTGTGGGCCAGCTCTGGGCACACAGCCAGGCTTTTATTTGCAGGACAGAATAAAGTTCCCCCCAGAATCTCACCCTTTTTTTTTCTTCCCAAATCTCCCTGCCTGTTGTCTCATCGGCTCAACTTGCAAACATTTAAAACTGGGATTAATATTGGCAGGGAAAAAATCCATGATTACTTGCTCCTGGTACAAGAGCAGAATAGTGCCTAAAATCACACTGTTATAAATGATCCTATTATGGTTCCAATCCTGGAGAACCTTCCCAGCATAAAGCTCATTTCAAAGCAGAGGCTCCCAATTTGAGGACTGTAAATATTGAAGAGCACAGTTTGCACTGTGCATCATCCCTGTGTGGCACCACGTTTCCTGTCCCACCTGCTCTATTGTAATGACATTTTATAGAAACAGCACTTTGAACTGGCTAGGGTTTCCTCTGAAGGCCTGGGGCTTTTTCCATCAGAATTCCGGCCGTATTTACCCTCTGAGTTTTATAATAAACCTCTGTTCTTGCTGAGAAATCCACAGGACTTCCTGATTTAAGATAAAGGCGGGGAGATTTAATGGGAGATTGGGAATTCCTGGCTGGGCTGGAATTGCCAGAGCAGCTGTGGCTGCCCCTGGATCCCTGGCAGTGCCCAAGGCCAGGCTGGGCACTGGGGCACCCTGGGACAGAGGGAGGTCTCCCTGCTATGGCAGGGGTGACATAGGATGAGCTTTGAGGTCCCCCTCAGCCCAAATCAGTCTGGGATTCTATAATATATTGCAACTTTTAGAAAAATAAAATTGCCTGAGTTCATCTTCACTGCTCAGTTTCTGTCAAAGTGGTTTTTTTTTTCATTTTAAAGCACATTTCTTGTAAAAATTATAATTTAAATACATCACAAGTTTTTGAATCGATTTAGCCAATGTATAAATTCTCTGCTTAAATTATTGCCAGGGAGAAGCCTCAGAGCTCCCCCAGAGCCTCCCCTGCTGCCCCTGCCATGGGGAACTGCCCCAGGCTGTCCGTAAAATTAGTAATTCCTAAAAAAAATGCCACTGTGTGGCAAGCTGCAGTTCTGCAGAGGTTTTGGGGAGCACTGCCCTGAATTTTGGGGCTCATGACACCGCCAAGCTGAAGCCCCAATATCTGTGAGCCGCTCACACTGCTCTGTCCCTGCTCTCCCCCCAGTGCCAGCTCCGGCAGAGCAGGAGGGATGCCCTGGCTCCTCCGGGCTCTGATGGGTGCTGGCAGCTCCCTGGTGTGCCCTGCCCAGGTCAGCAGGGCCCTGCTCTGATGGATGCAGCTCCCTTCTGCTCAGAGCCAAGCAGGAAGCTTGGCGGGAGTTACTGAAGGGAGAGTGACCAAGTGCCAGAGCTGGTTTGGCAAAGGGATGGGCTCAGCTCAGCCCTGCCTGGGGCTGGGGCAGCTCAGCCACCCCTGAGCACCATCACAGACCTGCCAGGCTGCCCTTCCCATGGGGGTGGCACCTCTGGAGCCCCAGCTGTGGCTCTGCCCTGCCCACAGCCCCAGGACACTCAGTGATGGGGTCAGGTAGCCATGATATTTTCTGGAAAATCAGAGGTTCCATACAGACATTTCCTGTTCTGCCTCCCGTGCACAAGTGCAAATCTCACCCAGCTAACCAAAACATTTGGTGGGCTCCAGTTCCAGTGCTCCCAGCAGCACAGACACCAAATACCCTCTTCTCTTCTCTTCTCTTCTCTTCTCTTCTCTTCTCTTCTCTTCTCTTCTCTTCTCTTCTCTTCTCTTCTCTTCTCTTCTCTTCTCTTCTCTTCTCTTCTCTTCTCTTCTCTTCTCTTCTCTTCTCTTCTCTTCTCTTCTCTTCTCTTCTCTTCTCTTCTCTTCTCTTCTCTTCTCTTCTCTTCTCTTCTCTCCTCTCCTCTCCTCTCCTCTCCTCTCCTCTCCTCTCCTCTCCTCTCCTCTCCTCTCCTCTCCTCTCCTCTCCTCTCCTCTCCTCTCCTCTCCTCTCCTCTCCTCTCCTCTCCTCTCCTCTCCTCTCCTCTCCTCTCCTCTCCTCTCCTCTCCTCTCCTCTCCTCTCCTCTCCTCTCCTCTCCTCTCCTCTCCTCTCCTCTCCTCTCCTCTCCTCTCCTCTCCTCTCCTCTCCTCTCCTCTCCTCTCCTCTCCTCTCCTCTCCTCTCCTCTCCTCTCCTCCTTTTTTTCCTCTCTCCCCAAGCAGTTCCAGAACCTTGTTTAAGAATTGCCATTCAGAATTTACTAAAAAGCATCACCAGTGCCGAGGCTGCAAACCCTACCATGTAATTAGGAGTTAAACTCAACTCCCCACAGCAGCAAAGCACCGAGAAAAGCCAGCCCTGTGGATATGTTAGGTATTTTAATTCCCTTTTTTATCCCAGCCTAAATGACTGTGTTCTATTACCAAAGGAATATTGAGACAGAAAGTAAATGCAGAGGGACACTCCTGAGTAGGCAGCTGTTCAGGAAAACAGTTTAATAAAAATAGCTACTGCGCTGCCTGGAAATCCTCCAGAGTCGGGCTGGAAAGCTTCTCCTGCACTCGATTTAGGGAAAAAGACACAGCTCCCACCCACCTGCTCTTCCAGGACCACATCTCTCTCTGCTCTCCCACTCTTCCATGACCTCAATATTCCGGTTGTCTTCCACTCTCAAGGAGATTAAATAGCAGAAAGATCTTCAAAGAAGTTGAGTACAAATCAAATGCATTTTCAGCTGCTGCATAATGAAATCGCTGCTGTCAGATGGCACAGATTGAGGGATTCAAAAGTAATTTGGGGATATTTGTGCAAGGCCACCACCATTAAATGCAACAGCGGAGAAATCCCTATGGAGGAACGCTGAAAGCTGGGAAGAGCAGCCAGAGGAGGTCCCATCCTATTCAAACACCACTTCTGTGTTTTAGTCACCTGCTGCCAACCAGCCACTGGCCTCAGTGAGGTCTGATAGGAAATAATGGAGCATTCCTTTTATTTCAACATGGAATAGTGGTTTTAACTGAGAAAACCCCCAGAGAGCCCTGCAGGGTTCAGGTCACCAGGAGAACTCATGTCCTGAGGGCTGGGGACAAAGCCTGGGGGGCTTGGAGCATCTGACCAGGGGAAGGGAAGGGGAAGGGGAAGGGGAAGGGGAAGGGGAAGGGGAAGGGGAAGGGGAAGGGGAAGGGGAAGGGGAAGGGGAAGGGAAGGGGAAGGGGAAGCTCTGCTCCATGGTGGCAAACTGCCTCACTCAGCCCTGACTGCTCCTTCTCCAGCCAGCACCACCCCGGACTGTCCATGGATGCCATGGACAGGAGCCATTGATGGATACCATGGACAGGTGCCACTGATGGATACCACGGGCAGTGCCATGGACAGGATCCATTGATGGATACCATGGACAGGAGCCACCATGGATACCATGGACAGGAGCCATTGATGGACACCATGGACAGTGCCATGGACAGGAGCCATTGATGGATACCATGGACAGGAGCCATTGATGGACACCATGGACAGTGCCATGGACAGGAGCCATTGATGGATACCATGGACAGGAGCCATTGATGGACACCATGGACAGTGCCATGGACAGGAGCCATTGATGGATACCATGGACAGGAGCCACCATGGATACCATGGACAGGAACCACCAGGGATACCATGGACAGGAGCCACTGATGGATACCATGGACAGTGCCATGGACAGGAGCCATTGATGGATACCATGGACAGGAGCCACCATGGATACCATGGACAGGAGCCACCAGGGATACCATGGACAGGAGCCACTGATGGATACCATGGACAGTGCCATGGACAGGAGCCACCATGGATGCCATGGATAGGTGCCACTGATGGATGCCATGGACAGGTGCCACTGATGGATACCATGGACAGGAGCCATTGATGGACACCATGGACAGTGCCATGGACAGGAGCCACCATGGATACCATGGACAGGAGCCATTGATGGATACCATGGACAGTGCCATGGACAGGAGCCACTGATGGATACCATGGACAGGAGCCACCATGGATGCCATGGACAGGAGCCACTGATGGATGCCATGGACAGGAGCCACCATGGATGCCATGGACAGGTGCCACTGATGGATGCCATGGACAGGAGCCACCATGGATGCCATGGACAGGAGCCACTGATGGATACCATGGACAGTGCCATGGACAGGAGCCACTGATGGATACCATGGATGGTGCCATGGACAGGAGCCATTGATGGATACCATGGACAGGAGCCACCATGGATACTATGGACAGTGCCATGGACAGGAGCCATTGATGGATACCATGGACAGTGCCATGGACAGGAGCCACCATGGATACCATGGACAGGTGCCACTGATGGATACCACGGGCAGTGCCATGGACAGGAGCCATGGAAATGTCCCATGGCAGCCCCAGTCCCACTGCCACCTGCCCTGGCTCTCAGGACAGCGGGGCCTGAGCAGCTACAGCTGCACAGAAACACTGGAATGAGCAAAGGGCACCAAAGCATTCCCCAGTCACCACCCCACATGAGTGCTGTGCCCACAGCTTCCCCCAGGGCTGCAGATCCATGGCCCAGTCAGTGCATGGCCCAAATTTCCTGTATTTTCTTTTAGAGTCACAAGACTATGGAATATCCTGAGCTGGAAGGGACCCACAGGGATCATCCCACTCCTGTCCCTGCCCAGACCCCCAAAATCCCACCCTGGGGGCATCCCTGGCAGCACTGTCCAAACCCCCCTGGAGCTCTGGCAGCCTCAGAGCTGTGCCCTCTCCCTGGGCAGCCTGGGCAGTGCCAGCACCCTCTGGAATAGTGGAACCTTTCCTGATCTCCAGCCTGACCCCCCCTGGCCCAGCCCCAGCCGTTCCCTGGCTCCTGTCCCTGTCCCAGAAGGCAGAGCTGTTCCCTCTGAGCTCTGCCCTCCGCCTGCTCCTCCCCGGCTGAACCCTGCTCGTGCCCTCAGCTGCTCCTCCCTCCCTCAGTGTGCCCTGCAGACGCCTTCTCCCCGAGCAGGAGCCAGGCTGGCACACGTTCCTGGCCCCATCCCGTGGGCAGGAGCCCCGGGAGCCATCTGTGCCCAGCAGTTTGTGTGCAGAGCACGGCCACCTTCTGTTTGCCTCCTCCAGCTCCGTGCAGCAACAATCACAGGGAAACAGTTCTGTCATCCTCACCATCCCCAGCCCCGTGGCCTCCTGAATGTGAATTAGTGTCTTAAGCAGTTTATTCATTCATGGCAATCTGTTCATTTATTTCCAGGAGATTGTAGCGCTCCGGGAAGCCTTGCATGGGGTGGTTTTTTCTCTCTGAGCTCTGACTACATGAGATTTTTTATTTTTCCTAGATCGTTTCATCAGCTCAGCTTCCACAGTGCAGGGATGATGTGTGAGACAGCCCTGCTCTCAGAAGGCACAGAATCCTGGAATGTCCCCAGCTGGAAGGGACCCACAGGGATCATCCCAGCCCCATCCCTGCCCAGACCCCAACAATCCCACCCTGGGCATCCCTGGCAGCGCTGTCCAAACCCCCCTGGAGCTCTGGCAACATCGGGGTCAGAAAAAGGAGAAACTCGTGTGCCCTCTAAACTAAACTGCAGCACAAAAAGAGGACTGGGTCTCTTGGGAACACTAGCTTTGCTGAAAAGCTCCCAACACCCCCGTGTTTTATCCAGCTCCAAAGCAGGAGCAGCCGTGTCCCCGCCACAGCTGACACCTGGAGCAGGCCACAGCCCAGTGCAATGAAATATTCACGTTTAAAGCAAAGAACATGGAACAATAGAAATCTTTCCAAAGCTTAAATAAATGTTATTTTGATGAAAGGAACATCATCCAACTTGAGGTTTCCATAGAATTATAGAAATATGGATTGGGTTTGCTTGGAGGGACTTCAAAGCCACCCAGTGCCACCCCTGCCATGGCAGGGACACCTCCCACTGTCCCAGGGTGCTCCAGCCCCAATGTCCAGCCTGTCCTTGGGCACTGCCAGGGATGCAGGGGCAGCCCCAGCTGCTCTGGGCACCCTGCCCATCCTCCCAGCCAGGATTCTCTGCTGGCTCAGGCCCAATTCCTTCCCAGCCCAGTTCAGCACAGCTCCATCCTGACCCCAGTGCGGCTGCTAGCACCCCAAACCCAGCTGTGCCTGTCTCCGAGGGACAGGACCCCATTGCTGTCACACTGAACACACCCTGCAGGTTCCTCTTTGTCCCTGCTGTTTCCAGCTCCCCTTTTTCCTGAGTCCCCAAATGCTCCTTCCCTGCTCTGGATTCCTGCCTGCATCCCTGAGCTCTGGGATCCACTGTGGCAGAATGTTCAGGGTAAATCCATCCCCTCCTGCCTGCATCCCTGAGCGCTGGATTCACTGTGGCTGAATGTTCAGGGTAAATCCCCTCCTCTCCTCCCTGCTCTGGATTCCTGCCTGCATCCCTGAGCGCTGGATCCACTGTGGCTGAATGTTCAGGGTAAATCCCATCCCCTCCTGCCTGCATCCCTGAGCGCTGGATCCACTGTGGCTGAATGTTCAGGGTAAATCCCATCCCCTCCTGCCTGCATCCCTGAGCGCTGGATCCACTGTGGCAGAATGTTCAGGGTAAATCCCCTCCTCTTCTCCCGCCTCTGGATTCCTGCCTGCATCCCTGAGCTCTTGATTCTCTGTGGCAGAATGTTCAGGGTAAATCCCATCCCCTCCTGCCTGCATCCCTGAGCTCTGGGATCCACTGTGGCAGAATGTTCAGGGTAAATCCCCTCCTCTCCTGCCTGCTCTGAGGCTCTGGGAAGTGGAGCAGCTTCCAAAGCAGCGCCCGGTCAGGGAACGGGGGCTTGGGTTTCCCTGCATCATTCCTGCAGCTGGCATCCCTAATTCCCGGCAGAAATGATCCCATTACTCCTGCCGGGAATGATCCCCAATTCCTCCTGGGAATGATCCCATTACTCCTGCCGGGAATGATCCCCAATTCCTGCCAGGAATGATCCCATTATTCCTGCCAGGAATGATCCCAAATTCCTGCCCAAAATGATCCTGAATTCCTGCCAGGAGTGATGCTGTTACTTCTCCTGGGAATGATCTCGTTATTCCTGCTGGGAATGATCCCAAATTCCTGCCGGGAATGATCTCATTATTCCTGCCTGGAATGACCCCGTTATTCCGGCAAGGAATGATCCCTTACTCCTGCCGGGAATGATGCCGAATTCCTGACAGGAATGATGCCGAATTCCTGACAGGAATGATGCCGAATTCCTGCCTGCGGTGTCCCGGAGAGCCCAGCGTGCGACAGGGGAGCCGGGGCCGTTCCTCTGTTCCCGATAAACCCCAAATCCCGCTCGGGCGCAGCCGGGGCAGTCCCAGGCTCGGGATGCGGGAACCCCGGCTCGGACACGGCATTCCCTGGCTCGGCTCGGGGCTCCCGGGCTCCGCTGCTCCGCAGGGCCGGCCGGCCGCGGGATGCCGGCTGCCAGCAGCAATTAACGAGTCGTTAATTGGGGTGCGAGCCACCCGTGTCCCGCGGGTCCCGCCCAGGAGCGGCTTTGCCTTCGCGTGATTGCCCTCTGCTGTAGACGTGGGGCCATGCACGGCCGCTGCCACCGCTGTCACTGTCACCGCTGCCACTGTCACCGCTGCCACCATGGCCACTGTCCCCATGGCCACTGTCATTGTGGTCACCGCTGTCACCACTGTCACACTGTCATTGTTACCACTGTCCCCACTGCCATCACTGCCACCATGGCCACTGTCCCCATGGCCGCTGTCATTGTGGTCACCGCTGTCACCACTGTCACCGCCGTCACTGTCACCACTGTCATCGTCATCACTGCCACCATGGCCACTGTCCCCATGGCCGCTGTCATTGTGGTCACCGCTGTCATCACTGTCACCGCTGTCACTGTCACCGCGGCCACTGTCACCGCTGTCCCCATGGCCGCTGTCATTGTGGTCACCGCTGTCACCACTGTCACCGCCGTCACTGTCACCACTGTCATCGTCATCACTGCCACCATGGCCACTGTCCCCATGGCCGCTGTCATTGTGGTCACCGCTGTCATCACTGTCACCGCTGTCACTGTCACCGCGGCCACTGTCACCGCTGTCCCCATGGCCGCTGTCATTGTGGTCACCGCTGTCACCACTGTCACCGCTGTCATTGTCACCGCTGTCACTGTCACCACTGCCACCATGGCCACTGTCCCCATGGCCGCTGTCACCACTGCCACTACTGCCACTGTCACTGCTGTCATCACTGTCACACTGTCATTGTCACCACTGTCCCCACTGCCATCACTGCCACCATGGCCACTGTCACCACTGTCATTGTCACCACTGCCACTGTCACCACTCTCATTGTCTCTGCTTCCATCATGGCCACTGTCACCACTGTCATTGTCACTGCTGCCATCATTGTCACCACTTCACCACTGTCATCACTGACATCATTGTCATCACTGCCATCACTGTCACCAGTATCACCACTGGCACCACTGATATCATTGTCACTACTGTCACTGTTGTCACCACTGTCACTGCTGTCACCACTGTCATTGTCCCCACTGCCATCATGGACACTGTCACCACTGTCATTTTCACCACTGTCACCATTGTCACCATTGTCCCCATGGCCACTGTCTCCACTGTCATCATTGCCACCATGGCCACCACAACCATTGTCACCACTGCCACCACTGTCACCACTGTCAGAGAGCCACGGTCATCTTTGTCATCTTTGTCATCATTGTCACCATTGTCACCATAGCCACTGCCACCATTGTCACCACTGTCATCTTTGTCATCTTTGTCATCTTTGTCATCTTTGTCATCATTGTCACCATAGCCACTGCCACCATAACCACTGCCACCATTGTCACCACTGCCACCTCTATCACCACGGCCACTGCCACCACTGCCACCATCTCCAATATCACTGTCACCACTTCCACTTCCACCAGTGCAACTGCCATAGCCACCCACTGCCACTGCCACCTCCCCTGCTGGCACCAGCACGGCCAGTGCCACCAGAGCCACCACCAGAGCCACCAGCACCACTGGCACAGCAGTCTCTCCTGCCCTGGTGCCACAGGAGGCAGGGGAGCCCTTTCCTGGGGCTCCTTTGGCCAAGCCAATAAATCAATATTGTCACCAATGGACATTTCCAGAGGCCACTGAACTGAACCCATGCTGGAGTTAAACACAGCCCCACTTCAGCATAAAACACCATTTACTGTTTGAGGGAGACAAAAACATCCTTAAAATTAAAAATAAAAACAGGTTCGACTGGTACTGAACTAAATCTGTACTGGTGTTAAACACAGCCCCACTTCAGCATAAAACACCATTTACTGTTTTAGGGAGACAAAAAAATCCTTAAAATAAAAAATAAAAGCCTGTTCAACTACTGCAGCGAGATTGTTCCAGCCACAGAGAGCGCTGGGGGACAGCCCTGCCTTGCCCTGGTTCTTTTCCCAGGATTTGCCCCTCGTGCCTTGGGTCAGCACCCAGTGCCCAGCTCCAGGAGCCCGCTGGGCATCTCTGGGGCAAACGCAGCCCAGGGACCCAGGAACACAAATCCTTCCTGGCAGCAGGATCCTGCCTGCAGACCAGCAAATCCTTCCTGCCCGATGTCGAGAGAGATCAGAGCCGACACGGAAACGTGCAGCAGAGATGAAAAGTAAATGTTGTTCCCTGTAATTCGATGGGAAGGACTTTTTCAAGTATTCCCATGTTTTGTTCAGATTAACTTATCTCTGCTTTCCCACCAACACCCGGCAGCGGCGGGGAAGGGAGAAGGAGAGGCAGCAAATAAATAAGCAGTAAACAGATAAATAAACCCGGGAAGATGAAGGGCTCGCATTCAGATTTCACCGGGAGCAAAAAACAAAAGGGGAGCTGAAATGCTGTGGTGCACAAACAATTCTGGCAAAGAATTCAATTTTAAATTCTTTTTTATTGGAGGAGGTTTGTGGCTCCAGAACTGCCCCAGGGTTTTGGGAAGGGCTTGGCAGCATTCCCTTGGCTGACACCAACCCGGGGGGACCCTATGGAACCCCAGAATGGATGGAAGGGACCTTAAATCCCACCTAGTGCCACCCCTGCCATGGCAGGGACACCTCCCACTGTCCCAGGGTGCCCCAGTGCCCAGCCTGGCCTTGGGCACTGCCAGGGATCCAGGGGCAGCCACAGCTGCTCTGGCAATCCCAGCCCAGCCAGGAATTCCCAATTCCCAACATCCCATCCACCCATCCCTGCTCTCCTCTGGCCTCAAGAGGCTCAGAGGTAGGAGCTGAGCCTGCCCAGGGCCTGTCCCCTCCCTACAGACTGACAGGAACTGCATCTGGCCCTCGAGTGCATTTCCAGTGAGAGGAACAATCCCTTGGATATTCTGGTTTGATTTGCTCGACGCTAAAATTGTTTTTTCTCTATTTCAAGCATGTTTGGCTGCTGCTCCCGGGCACTGGACCTTGTTGCACCTTTGTCTGATAAATCAGAGACCTTTGTTTTCAGGCATCTTCTCCCCTGACAGTGCTCTGGCAGAGATGAAATCAGGAGTTGTTCTCATCGGGCAAAGTAAATAAATGCAGTTTGCTCAGTGTTCCACTGAAAGATGGGCTTTGTGCACCTCAGGTCTTCCTGTCCTGCTCATCCAGGGCACGGGGACAAATATTTCAGCAGGGCTTGTGGCAATGGAGCAAAGGGTGATGTTTGACCTGAGAGAGGAGACATTTACATTGATATGGTTTTGCACAATGAGGGTGGCACAGGTGCCCAGAGCAGCTGTGGCTGCCCCTGGATCCTGGCAGTGCCCCAGGCCAGGCTGGACACTGGGATGGGAACAGCCTGGGACAGTGCAAAAACTCTCAAGCAGTGGTTCCCTGGGGAGGGGACAGTGTGACCGTGTTCACAGGGGTCTGAGGACGAGGTCTGGGTGTCTGCAGTGCTTCCTCAGCCCAGAGGAGCGCAGTGCCCGTCCCTGGGAGCATTTACCAGCCATGCAGAGGTGGCACTTGGGGACAGGGTCAGGGTGGCCCTGGCGGTGCTGGGGAAGGGTTGCACTCCACGGCCTGAGGGGCTTTTCCAGCCTGAAGAGCCCTGAGATTCCAGGATGCAGAAACCTCTGCAGTGTCTTCCTGGAGAGGCTCAAGCCCCTGAAGAGACAAACCCCCTCCTGCTCTGCCAAACGTGACCCAAGCAGATTCTTCCCTTCCCTCCCCATCTGCTCAGAAGGGTTTGAAGGGCCCGTGGGCTGCACAGGGGACAGCTGTGATGGAGGGGTGTCACAGCAGCGCTGCTGGCAGAAAATGATCAGAAAACTGAGTAAAACCAGAGAGCCATGGGATGTCCTGAGCTGGAGGGACCCACAGGATCATCCCAGCCCCATCCCTGCCCAGACCCCCAGCAACCCCACCCTGGGCATCCCTAGCACTGCTGTCCAAACCCCCCTGGAGCTCTGGCAGCCTCAGGCTGTGCCCATTCCCTGGGCAGCCTGGGCAGTGCCAGCACCCTCTGGGGAAGAACCTTTCCCTGAGATCCATGCCAAACCTCCCCTGGCCTCTGCCTCAGGTGCCACTCCATGCCAGGTTCAGAGGGAATGGTGGGGCTGCTGGAAGGCTGCAATGATGATCCCAGAGGGCTCTTCCAGCCCCAGCAGTGCTGGAACTCTCTGCCCTGCCCCAGCACCAGAGGTGCCTCCAGGTTTCTGTGCCTGTCTTTGTGCCAAATGTTCCCATCTGCAGGCACAGAAAGGAGCTGCTCCTGTCCCAGGATGTGCTCCGTGTGTTAATCACCCACCCCGTAATTGCTGCCGAGGATTTTTCCTGTTGCATTTATGCACTCCACCTGATTAGCAGTCATGGAACAGCAGCAATTTGCCATAATATTCTGAGAGCGCTTAATTTTCTCTTTGATGAAAGAGCTGTAAATGGAGGCACCTGTACTCAACAGCTCCTCTGATTACTTACTTCATTATTGTCACACTTCCCATTATTATTTGATATTTGCAAACAGCACTATTAGAGCTCATCCACTGCCTGGTGCCCACTGAAGGAAGAACAGGTGCTTTTTTCCTAATTACACAGGAATATATTTTCCATAGATCCTCCTCATGCCAATTATTTCTTTGAGATGCACGCCAATTATTCCTTTGAGCTGAGCTGCTCTGATGAGGAAGTTTCCATGGGAATGGGCTCCTGAGGGGGAAAGGAGAAGGCAGGGGTGGCAGGAAGGCAGGCAGGTAAGCTCTGGGGGCAGAGACAGGAGGGAGGATAAACAAGGCTGTGCCCAGAGCAGCTGGGGCTGCCCCTGGATCCATGAAAATGCCCAATGTGGTGCTTGCATTGGGGCTTGGAGCAGCCTGGCACAGTGGGAGGTGTCCTTGCCATGGCAGGGCTGGCACTGGGTGGGATTTGAGGCTCCTTTCCAACCCAAACCATCGTGGGATTCTGTGAAATCTTCAGAAGAATGATCCCTGTTCATTCCATAATGAACTCCAAGCCACGGATCATCTTCCCTTCCCATTTTAGTTGCACCGTGTTGTGTTTTTCCTACAAGGAGCTCCAGCTGGCAGCAGGAAGGGCAGGGGTGAGCAGGGACACCCCACCCATGTACCAGGGATGGGTGAAGCTCCGGCCCTCCCCAGATCCCAGCTGGCCTGGTGAGCAGAGAGGCAGCAGCACAAAGCTCCATCCTCCAAACCAGCCCGCAGAACCCACCACAAAGCCCAGCCAAAGGAACAAGAGCAGCACTTGCTGCTCATGGAGCGCCATGAGGAGCTTGGCTTTCATTTGCAAAGCTGAGCCCCAGCTCCTCAGGGCACCCAGGGAAATTCTGCTCCTGTTGGAGCAGCTGGTTCAGGGAGCTGGGAAGGAGAACAGTCCCAGGGCATGGAGAGCAGTCCCAGGGCATGGAGAGCAGTCCCAGGGGATGGAGAGCAGTCCCAGGGCATGGAGAGCAGTCCCAGGGCATGGAGAGCAGTCCCAGGGCATGGAGAGCAGTCCCAGGGCATGGAGAGCAGTCCCAGGGCATGGAGAGCAGTCCCAGGGCATGGAGAGCAGTCCCAGGGGAAGGAGAGCAGTCCCAGGGCAAGGAGAGCAGTCCCAGGGCAAGGAGAGCAGTCCCAGGGGAAGGAGAGCAGTCCCAGGGCATGGAGAGCAGTCCCAGGGCATGGAGAGCAGTCCCAGGGCATGGAGAGCAGTCCCAGGGCATGGAGAGCAGTCCCAGGGGAAGGAGAGCAGTCCCAGGGGAAGGAGAGCAGTCCCAGGGCATGGAGAGCAGTCCCAGGGCATGGAGAGCAGTCCCAGGGCAAGGAGAGCAGTCCCAGGGCATGGAGAGCAGTCCCAGGGCATGGAGAGCAGTCCCAGGGGAAGGAGAGCAGTCCCAGGGCATGGAGAGCAGTCCCAGGGGAAGGAGAACAGTCCCAGGGCATGGAGAGCAGTCCCAGGGCATGGAGAGCAGTCCCAGGGCATGGAGAGCAGTCCCAGGGGAAGGAGAGCAGTCCCAGGGGATGGAGAGCAGTCCCAGGGCAAGGAGAGCAGTCCCAGGGCAAGGAGAGCAGTCCCAGGGCATGGAGAGCAGTCCCAGGGCATGGAGAGCAGTCCCAGGGGATGGAGAGCAGTCCCGGGGGAAGGAGAGCAGTCCCAGGGGATGGAGAGCAGTCCCAGGGGAAGGAGAGCAGTCCCAGGGCATGGAGAGCAGTCCCAGGGCATGGAGAGCAGTCCCAGGGGATGGAGAGCAGTCCCGGGGGAAGGAGAGCAGTCCCAGGGGATGGAGAGCAATCCCAGGGCATGGAGAGCAGTCCCAGGGGAAGGAGAGCAGTCCCAGGGCATGGAGAGCAGTCCCAGGGGAAGGAGAACAGTCCCAGGGCATGGAGAGCAGTCCCAGGGGAAGGAGAGCAGTCCCAGGGCATGGAGAGCAGTCCCAGGCTGCTCCAGCTGCTCTTGGCTCAAACACTGCCCAATTCACTGCACTACACCATCTAATCCAGCCAGGGACTGCATCCCTCCCAGCAGGAATTGCCTCCCAGCCCAGGGGTGACCACAGCTGTACTGACCATGGCCCAGGGGTGACCATGGCCCAGGGATGACCATGGCTGCAGTGACCACAGCCCAGGAATGACCATGGCCACAGTGACCACGGCCCAGGGGTGACCATGGCCCAGGGATGACCATGGCTGTACTGACCACAGCCCAGGGGTGACCATGGCTGTACTGACCATGGCCCAGGGGTGACCATGGCTGCAGTGACCACAGCCCATGGGTTGCTGATCTGATGCTCACACTTGATCTCACAGAGCTTTTCCAACCTTGATGCTTCCCTGATCCTGTGATTCTCACTCACTCCTATTATTAATATTAACAAAATGCTCCAATTAACTTTTTCATATTTCAAAAATCAAATCAGGCTGGGCTTTGATGAGGTTCAGCCACCAATTTATTTTCAAAGGAATGCAGGAAAGGGGTTTCTTTAGCATCAGTCCTGCCATAAATTCCCATCCAATGCTTTTATTCCCATTACCAGTGGCTGCTCTCTGTGGAGGCTGCTCTGCACCGGCTGCAGCCCTGCCTGCACTCTCTATTTTCATCTCTTTAGCCTTTTGCCATCTCTTATTGACAGAAGAGCACACAGATTTTTTAAATGTCTCCATTCATATTGACTAAAACCTCAAGCTGAGCTGTTTCAAAGGCTGGAGCAATTCAGGGAACATATAAAATTCATTCAGATGTCTCATTTTTCTATTAAAGACGTGCTGCAAAAGGGGGGAAAAATGACTTTACAAGAATATTTTTCCCCAGTATCGTTGTTGGTTATGGGCATTCAAGACACAGCTGAGGTTTTGCTGTTGGGGTTCCGTGGGAGAGCACCCAAACACAGCACAGGAAAATTCCCCTGCTCCCAGCAGCCTGTGACTGAGAGCTTGGAAAGCTCCGGGAGGAGCTGCTCCCATTAAATGCAGCAGCACAAAAGGTTGGCTGGGCTCTGGTGCCACGAAGCCTTTGCAGGAAAGGATGACTGGAATCCCATAAACCCGAACAGACCCAGGCTGGGATGGTCCTGTTAGACAAAGCCAGGGTTCTCCACACTGACTGGATGGACTGGAAATGTAAAATTTAAACTGAACACGGTTGGAGCGTCCTGTTGTTCATCTGGAATGATTTCCTTCAGCTGTGCCACGAGCAGAGGAGCACCTTCAGTGGCACAGGGTGTGCACACAGAGGCACCAGCAGGCACAGGGATTACCTACAGCTCTGCAAGTATCTGGAGGCTGAGATCAGGAGAAAATCCTGCAATTTGTGGGATTTCAGCTTTGTCTCGGGGTCCTGGGTGAGCTGTAGATCCTCCATCTGCAGAAATACTCACTGTGTACATCCAGGAACCACAGGCTGGGCTGGGCTGGTTTTAAACTGAAAACTGGTTTAAATTGGATTTTGGGGAGAAATCCTTCCCTAGGGGCTGGCAGGGGCTGGGCTGGGATTCCCAGAGCAGCTGAGGCTGCCCCTGGAGCCCTGGGCCAGGCTGGACACTGGGAGCACCTGGGGCAGTGGGAAGTGTCCCTGGATGGGAGCTCTCCTCTCTCTTCAGCTGTGCTGCTTCAGCTGAAATCTCTCCGTGTCTCCCTCTGGCCGGTGCCCCTTGGAGCGCTCCCGAATGCTGAGAACGCAGGGAGCAAACCATGCTGAGAGTGGCACGGTGCCCTGAGGGCTCCCAATGGTCACTGCCACCTCAGGCTCACCCCGGGCGCCCGCCCAGCCCTTCCCTGTCAGAGCACACCGCTGCCCTGCTGGCATTTGTGCCTGGAAAATCCCCCTGGGCGCTTTCTGTCAGCTCCATCTCCTCTCCCTGCCCACACACCCATCCTTCCATCGTGTTTCTGGTGCCTGCTCAGCTCCTTCCCTCTGCCCTCAGCTCTGCAGCTTTCCCTGGGGGCTCCGCACCCTCCTGCACTCCCCAGGTCCCCGACACTCCCTCCCTGATTGCCAGGGCTGATCTGGGGTTCCCTCACAATGCAGAGCCTGCCCTGCGTGGGGTTTGGGATCTGATTTACCTGAGCACACCTGGGTGGGGTTTGGGAGGGATCTGACTTACCTGAGCACACCTGGGTGGGGTTTGGGATCTGATTTACCTGAGCACACCTGGGTGGGGTTTGGGAGGGATCTGATTCACCTGAGCACACCTGGGTGGGGTTTAGGATCTGATTTACCTGAGCACACCTGGGTGGGGTTTGGGAGGGATCTGACTTACCTGAGCACACCTGGGTGGGGTTTGGGATCTGATTTACCTGAGCACACCTGGGTGGGGTTTGGGAGGGATCTGATTTACCTGAGCACACCTGGGTGGGCTTTGGGAGGGATCTGATTCGCCTGAGCACACCTGGGTGGGGTTTGGGAGGGATCTGATTTACCTGAGCACACCTGGGTGGGGTTTGGGAGGGATCTGATTTACCTGAGCACGCTCTAGTCTCTTTTCTCCCATGTTGAGATAATTGCAGCATATCTGCTCACAATTAACCTTCTCCTGAAGGATGAAACAATGAGGCCTCAGCCTCCATTTGCTTCCCTGCCCTGCCTTTGTCCTCCTCTCATTTCAGGTGCATTTATGCCTCCCTGTCTTTTATGTTCCTTGCCCATTTTGAGCCTTCTTTTCTCTGACCTTGTTTCTGCAGGCAGGCATCTCTCCCTTCATGCTCCTGCTCCGTAACCTGTGCGTGTTTCTGGGTGTCTGGAGGATTCTGTCCATCCCTCCCTGCCCTCGGCAGTGCCTCTCTTCCCTCTGCAGCCTCCTCCAGGACCAGGCAGTGCTGCTGCAGCTCCTCTGCCTCTCTCCTGGTGGATGCTGCTGCTGCTGCTGCCCAGGCTGAGCTGGAATTGGTGTTTCTGAGCTCTGCCACTGCCAGCCCATCGCCCTCCTCCCTTTGTCCTCCCAGAGTAACAAATTGCAGCCCTTGGTGCTGTTTCCTGGCCATTATCACCCAAATCCCTCTCTGCCTCCTGCTTCCCTGGGTAAACACCAGCTGAAGGAGCTGCTGCTGCCCTTTGCCAGCAGATTTTCAGATTTTCAGCTTCCTGATCAGAGATCACCTGACAGGGCTGGACATGGTCCCAGGGAAGGCTGGGCTGATGGGGACAGAGCTGCAGGTGACACCGGCACAGCTGGACACAGCAGAGCCCTGGGGTCAGCACTGACAGAGCCGGGAGCCCTTGTGGGTGGGAATGGAGTGAATCCACCTTCCCCAACCCATCCAGTGCCAGAAAGGCAGAATAGAGAATCCTGGACTGGTTGGGGTTGGGAGGGACCTCAAACCCCACCCAGAGCCACCCCAGCCACGGCAGGGACACCTCCCACTGTCCCAGGGTGTCCCAATGTCCAACCAGGTGTCCCTGCCATGGCAGGGCTGGCACTGGGGGGATCTGAGGTCTCTTATCACCCAAACCAGTCTGAGATTCTCTGATTTTGGGATCCTGGAGCCTGGCCCCGCAACACTTCCATGTGCCAGGTAGGAGGTACACGTTTCTTTAGAGGGATCAGCTCCTGGGGATGGTTTGGAATGAATCACCCCAGCACATCCATGATCCCTTTGGAGCTTTCCTCCAGGAGAAACAGCCCCAAAACCCCCAACACCTGATTTTCATTGAATTTCACCTGATCACCTGATTTCTCCTTGAACTGGGAACCATTAGACACAGCTGGACCTCCCATCCCAGAGGTGGCACACACAGGAAGAAGCTGCAGAATGTTCTAGAGCCAGTCAGTCGCGTGCCCTCAGTCCCTGGCGCTCTGCACAGTGCCCAGGAGCAGCTGCTGCATCCCCAGAGAGCACAGGGACTCTTTTTCACCCCCTCCCCTCCACATAATCCCGTGGAAAAGCCGGCTGACATCTCACAGTTGGCTGCTAGAAATTAAAAATCACCACAACATTCATTAGACTTTTCAGTTGTATTTGTAATAATGGGGCTGGGTAATTAATTACCCTGTGATCTATTCCAGCTGAATCCACCTCTGGAATGAAAATAGGCTCTGTTCTGGGTTTTATTACTTTATGTGGCTGTTATTTAAAGATCTATTTTTATTCACCAGTGAAACCAAAACATGTTGATAGAATGAGGCAAACCCCTTAATTTTTCACAGAGCAATTGCCCAGCCAGAGCACTTCCCTGATAAATCCTGACAGCAGAGGATGTATTACACCCTGCACAGTTACTATTTATATAAAAAAGAACTAATGAGAACAAAATAGGAATATAACACTATATTTCTTCTGCTACCCCAAACGCTTCATTTGTATCCCGCTATCGAGTCTGAAAACCTGGCTGGGTGCTGGCTCCATCCATTACCCGAAGGTAATGCACAGCCCAGTGAAACCTGGGGGTCAGGAACCTGGAAATTCACCCAGCAGCTTCTCACTGCCTCGGCTGCAGGGCCAGGAGGGACCCCCAGCCCCTCCTGCTGAAATTCCTGCTCTGAGGGAGCCTCTTCCCAGCCAAACCTCTCACTAACAGCTTCCCCAGCCTCCAGAAAACTCAGATTTAACCTCCTTTTTTTACTTTTTTTTTTCCTCGCTAAAGAATAGCTGTGGAGGTCTAAAAGATAATTTCTACTTTCAATAATAATGAGAAATTGAACATGGTTATATAGAAATTGTCTCTGATCACAAAGCACCGAACCAGAGGCTCCTGGTGAGACAACTCTGAGAGGGAAAACCTGAAATACGGCTGGGAAGTCACCTTGCTTTGATAATAATTCATTTTCTTTTTTAGACCAGGGAAGGCAAGTGAGACTGCAGCAGGCTCTTGGGGCTGGAAATGTTGTATTTTCCACAGAATCCCAGGATAGTTTGGGTTAAAGGGACCTTAAATCCCACCCAGTGCCACCCCTGCCATGGCAAGGATACTGCCAAACCCCAATGTCCAACCTGCAAACTGAAGGAAAAGCTGGGCATGGGCAAAGCAAGACACAAACGGAATTATCTGAGCTGCACAACAAGCCCTTAGTAGAGATGGGAACTTTACCTAAACTCATCAGTCATGGTTCAGCTCCTCCATTTCCAAAATCCTCCTCTTTTATCATGAAAAATGGGCCCTTCTTCCCCCCACTTGGGTGTCATCTAATTTCTTCCAGCTTAAAAAAATGCCACCCTTGTCTGCAGTTTTGTTAATAAAGAAAATAAACATTTCAGCACTTTCCAAACCTAATGTCAGATGATGCCTCGCAGTTGGAAAACAAACCTATTTCCTGTAGTAATTTTATTTGTCTTTTGGTGAAGGGAGTCATGGATCATTATCACCTTGAACAAAGGGGGGAATGAGGAACACCCAAGGTGGCCTTTGGAAGGGAGATGTGTCTCAGGTTGGAAATGGGGGTGTGAGTCCTATCCCCATCTGTCAGAGCTGGGGCAGCTCTCTGCTGTTCCTGGGGCAGTTGTTTCTTTATCTCTCCCCCAGCCAACCCTCCCTGCAGGAGATCTCTGCTGTCCATGGCCACTGAGTGTCCCTGCAGGGCTGATCCAATCCCAGCATCCCATGGGGAGATGCTCCGCCCAGGGGAGGAGCCAAGCATTCCTACCTGGATCCAATCTGAGCCTGGCACAGCACAGCAGCCTTTGCCCCCTGCACTGCCAGAGGAGCAGCTTTCTGCTGCCCTGCATGGCCAGAGGGAGCCCAGGCCCATCTGCAGCAGCCCTGGAGCTGCAGAGGAAAACTCCCCCCTTGTGCAGGATCCCTGCTGCAGCAGAGCCACAGCTGGCACTGCAGGAGGGCTGAGCCCCCATGGCATGGGGCTGGGACACCCCCTGGCACACAGGGGCAGGGCATGGTCTGGCTCTGGCAGGGGTTTGTTTTTTGTACTATTTGTATTTTTAATTTCCCTAGTATTTGTATTTTTAATTTCCCTAGTAAAGAACTGCTATTCCTGCTTCCATATCTTTGCCCAAGAGCCTCTTAATTTCAAAATTACAATAACTCAGAGGGAGGGGGTTTACATTTTCCATTTCAGCGCAGACTCCTGCCTTCCTTAGCACACACCTGGCTTCTCACACCAAGACAAGGTGCCACACTGCCAGTGTCACCTGAACCCTGCAGTGAACCCCCCTGTCCCCTGAACTCTGCTGTGCAGGGTGTGATCCCCAATTTCCTGTGGCAGAAGGGAAGCAGGGCTGAGCGAGGCGGGTGTGGGTCCCTGTGCTGGAAGGGGTGCCCAGAGAAGAGAACGTCCATGGAGCGAAACAGAACAGAACAGAACACAATCCTTAACCACACAATAACACCCCAGTGCCAGGGCAGGGCTTGGGCTGTGCTCATTAATGTCCCATTAACACCACTCCTGATGCCTTGTGCAGGCTGCCCTAGAGCAGGGGCTGGATGGAGCTCCAGAATAAAGCAGGGATTCATTCAAAGCATCTCCTCCATGCATCCACCTTGGGCAGCACCAGAGCCCAGCCAGGGCTGCACCCAAGATCAACCAAAATGGCCCCAAAATGCACGGCTGGGCACGGGCTCTGTCCCTGGGATCAGTTCTGCTCCATTTGCACCTTGCAGTTCATTGTCCCATCCCAGCTTTAGCCCAGGCAGTCCCACCCTGCTTGTTTTTCTCTCTCCAGCCCATGGGGTTTGTGCTCCTGGGCTGAGATTTGGGTCATTTGTCCTTGGTGCCCAGCTGGAGCAGGAATTGTTTTGTCTCCCTGCTCTGTGCACAGAGCTCAGAACTGCACCTCATCAGAACCATCCCCTGATATGGAGCCCAGACCCTCACACTAAAGCAGCACAGAATGTGAAAATAGAAAAGCTGAAATTTGAGGCATCAGTGACCCCCTGAGGCATCACCAGCCTGGCTCCTGTGCCACCCAACAGGACTGAGACCAAGGGGAGCCTCTTTCATCCTGGGGGGACCTTCCAGACCACCCAGGCACGAGGAAGAGGCAGATGAAAAGATGAAATATTCCAGCAGCAGCTGGGAGAAATCTCACAATCCCCAGCCCTTTTCCCCACTTCACCTCGCCAGATGTCTGCTGGAAATACGACACAGCTGAGAAGGAAAAGTTTTAAAAAGCCTCCAACAAATTAGAGAGAGGGCAGAAAAGAGCTGCAGAAATAATTTGGCTATTAGAAAAAAGTTCTTTACCCGGGGAGGTTTAAAGAGTTTAATCTGTTTGGTTCATCAGAAAGACGATTAGGAGAAGCCTTGATTACAGTGAAGTGCCTTCCCAGGGAGGAAACAACAGGTACCAGAGGGCTCTAATCTGGGCCAGGCAGGCAGGAGTAGCAGCTGGGGACAGGAGCTGGAGCCAGGCAAACTCCAGGAGAGCCAGGGTGCCTTAACCCCTGCAGAGCCAGTGCAGAGCAGAACAGCAAATTCACCTCTCTGCTTGGGCAGCACCCCCAGGTGAGCGCTCAGAACTCCAGCACCCACCTGCTGCAGGCAGAAATTCCAGCTGCAGAGCCCCAGAGTCCAGCACCCACCTCCTGCAGCCTGCAAATTCCACCTTGTGAAAAATGTGTATTTTATGATTGGCTTTTCACAAATATTCAAATGAATATTATATGTGTTGTGTTAGAAAGTTATGCTGTGTTAATTCTCTTAAGTAGTGTGTTAAACAGAGTTTTAGGTTATAACATAAGGTTAGAATAGAAACTATGCTATGTAAGATACTTTTTTTGAAGAAAGGGGTCACACCAGATAGCGGCCACAGGACACCTGAATCTCTCAGAGAAAGAGAATTTATTGCTCCATTATCAGCACAAACGAACTTCTTCCTGCCTGCTCAGCCCTGGAGACGCCGTCAGGATCCAGAGGAAGAAGGTGACACTGCCCAGCCAGAATCCTGTGTGTGAATGGAATTTATGCATCATGGATGAGCTGTATGAATATGCAACAGGCTGTTGCTTTTAAGGGTTAATTCTCTGTTAATGTGGGGCCTTTTTTGGGTTTATTTTGCCCAGAAAGAGGTACCCAGACTGTCCATAACTCTTTGTTTTTATTGTCTCATATTGTCCTAATCCAAATTTTCCAAATTATTATTACTGTAATTATATTGTTATTTTTATAACCATTTTATTACTATTAAATTTTTAAAATTCTAAAACCAAGTGATTGGCGTTTTTCACACACCTGCAGAGCCCCAGAGCTCTGCCTCTGCTCAGATGGAGCTTGCCAGGACCACAGAGCCCAACCTGGGAGCAGGCACACCTTGCCAGGGCCAGGGCTGGCTCCCTACCCCCAACAGCAAGGCACTAAGAAATTACCATTTATTGTTTTAAATAATAGTTAACATTATCCTGTATTGCTTTTAGCAATTATTCACATTATCCTGTATTATTTTTAGTAATAATTAACATTATCATGTATTGTTTTTAACAATAATTAACATTATCGTCTGTTGTTTTTAACAATAATCAACACTATCCTGTATTGGTTTTAGTAGTAATTAACATTATCCTGTATTGGTTTTAGTAATAATTAACATTATCCTGTATTGGTTTTAGTAATAATTAACACAATCCTGTATTGGTTTTAATAATAATAATTAACATGAGCCTGTATTGTTTTTAATGATAATTAGCATTATCCTGCATTATTTTTAGAAATAATTAACATTATCCTGTATTATTTTTCAGCCATGGGTGGGGATGACTCTGGGCAGGGAACATTCCCGACTACAAAGCACCCGTGCTGACTCTCTGTGTTATGAGTGTTCAATAACTGTGTCTGGAGCTTGTTTGCTTCCTTCTGGAGTATTCCTTGTGAGAGGCAGGAACAGCTTCTGGAAGGATCAGTACAAGGTGGAAACATCAACAGCATAAGGCCATTGCAGTCAAACCTGCACATTTTTTCCACTTCTGTTAAGAAAAGCCCCAACAACAAAATGCAATTAACTGTGGGTGGGAAAACACTGTTGTTTTCACTGAGAAATTACATTATATTCCAATTTTCTGCTATCAATGTTTAGCAAAATTAAGCTCTGAGGTATAAAACTCCATAAAGCCTAATCGGTGTTTTGGATGCTAAGACAAATGTGAGGGTATTTATCAATGAAAATGCACTATCAATTTGCTTGGGGTTTTAATGATCCCAGATAATAAAGGGAAAATGGCAGAAGAGGGATGCTGCAGTTGGAACTGGGTTAGATGGAAAACTGGGATCATGTGTGGGGTATGGAAAACTGGGATCCTGTGTGGGGATGTGGAAAATTGGGATCATGTGTGGGGGTATGGAAACCTGGAATCATGTGTGGGTTATTGAACTGGGATCATGTGTGGGGTATGGGAAACTGGGATCATGTGTGGGGTATGGAACTGGGATCATGTGTGGGGTATGGGAAACTGGGATCATGTGTGGGGTATGGAACTGGGATCATGTGTGGGGTATGGAAAACTGGGATCATGTGTGGGGTATAGGAAACTGGGATCATGTGTGGGGTATGGGAAACTGGGATCATGTGTGGGGTATGGAACTGGGATCATGTGTGGAGTATGGAAGACTGGGATCATGTGTGGGGTATGGAACTGGGATCATGTGTGGGGTATGGAAAACTGGGATCATGTGTGGGGTATAGGAAACTGGGATCATGTGTGGGGTACGGGAAACTGGGATCATGTGTGGGGTGTGGAACTGGGATCATGTGTGGGGTGTGGAACTGGGATCATGTGTGGGGCATGGGAAACTGGGATCAACACACAGCTAAGTGCAGAGCATACACCCCATGTCCAGGTTGATTAACCACAGTGGGAGCCTTGGGAATGAGTGAGTGAGGTGAAAATTTGGAATAACCTGAGCTGGGACCCCCAGGGATCATCCCAGCCCCATCCCTGCCCAGACCCCCAACAATCCCAGCCTGGGCATCCCTGGCAGCTCCTGGAGCTCTGGCAGCCTCGGGGCCGTGCCCATTCCCTGGGCAGCCTGGGCAGTGCCAGCACCCTCTGGGGAAGAACCTTTCCCTGAAATCCATCCCAATCCTCCCCTGGCCTTTCCCTCAGGTCCCACTCCATGCCAGGTTCAGTGGGAATGGTGGGGCTGCTGGAAGGTTGGAATGATGATCCCAGAGGGCTCTTCCAGCCCCAGCAGTGCTGGAACTCTCTGCCCTGCCCCAGCACCCAAAGCCCAGAGGTGCTTCAGATCACCTGGGATATCTGAATTCTCCTCCTCTGTGCCCAGCTGACCCCACCTCAGCAGGGACACAAACAGATCCTGACTCCTAAACTGAATGTATTTATATATATATTTATATAGATATTTTATAAATTTATATTATATTATATTATATTATATTATATTATATTATATTATATTATATTATATTATATTATATTATATTATATTATATTATGTTATGTTATGTTATATTATATTATTTATATCTTTATATAATTTATAAAATATATTTATATAAATATATATGTACATATATAAACTGGATGTACTGTATTGGCTGTGACACCTGTGAGCTGTGACATCTTCGGGGTGTGACACCTGAGGGCTGTGACACCTGCAGTGGAAGGAGGCTCCCTGCATGTGGGAAATGCATTTGTAGAAAATTCCTAAAGTTGGACAGAAGTATGCACCTGTGTGTAAACTTTGAGATAAAAAATACTGATCTAAAAAATACTATAGAATAAGACAGATATTGCTAAGAGAGAAAAAGATCTGGAAATAAGTTTTAAAAGATAGTTTTACAAACGAGACTAAATACTTTGGAGAAATAAAGCTATGAAAGATACATTGTAGTAAGACTTTTGAAGAGTAATTTTAGATGATTAGTTTTAAAGTATTTGCAGCACAGTGTGACATAAATTGATAGGCTAAGAAATAGTATATTGTAATTAAGAGTTGGCTTCTGATTGCGATGGCATGAATTATAACATCAGTATTGTCCCACCCTTCTCATGGGACTGAAAATGGAATAAAAGTTTTTAAAACACCTCTCATTTCTCTCATCTGTGGGTCAGAAAATAACTTAATCCAGCAGTTTCAGCCCTTGCCAGATGACCAGAGCGTTCCTGCTGAGCTGGGGGGCTCAGACACAGGCACTGCCATGAGCAGGGAGCTGGAATTGCTTCCATGGCAGCTCCAGAGAATTGATTAGCCCTTGGCTCATTAGCCTAATGGCAATCAATGGCTCTAATGAGCTCCGCTGCCCTTCCTGCACAGCACAGAGCAATCCAGGATGGATTTACACAGCATAGGGCAATCCCGGGATGGATTTACTCAGTACAGAACAGCACAGAGCAATCCTGGGATGGATTTACACAGCACAGGGCAATCCCGGGATGGATTTACTCAGCACAGAGCAATCCCGGGATGGATTTACTCAGTACAGAGCAATCCTGGGATGGATTTACTCAGTACAGAGCACAGAGCAATCCCGGGATGGATTTACTCAGCACAGAGCAATCCCGGGATGGATTTACTCAGCCCAGGGCAATCCCGGGATGGATTTACTCAGCACAGAGCACAGGGCAATCCCGGGATGGATTTACTCAGTACAGAGCAATCCCGGGATGGATTTACTCAGTACAGAACAGCGCAGAGCAATCCCAGGATGGATTTACTTAGCACAGGGCAATCCCGGGATGGATTTACTCAGCACAGAGCACAGAGCAATCCCGGGATGGATTTACACAGCACAGGGCAATCCCGGGATGGATTTACACAGCACAGGGCAATCCCGGGATGGATTTACTCAGTACAGAGCAATCCCGGGATGAATTTACTCAGCACAGAGCAATCCTGGGATGGATTTACTCAGCACAGAGCAATCCCGGGATGGATTTACTCAGTACAGAGCAATCCCGGGATGGATTTACTCAGCATAGGGCAATCCCGGGATGGATTTACTCAGCACAGAGCAATCCCGGGATGGATTTACTCAGTACAGAACAGCACAGAGCAATCCCGGGATGGATTTACTCAGCACAGAGCAATCCCGGGATGGATTTACTCAGCACAGAACAGCGCAGAGCAATCCCGGGATGGATTTGCTCAGCACAGAGCAATCCCAGGTTGGATTTGCACAGCAGTGTGTCCCACAGGAGGGGAGGTGTAAGAACCCATGGGTTTAGAGGCTGGAGGTGCTGGAGGGAGCAGGGGCAGCTCAGCACCTCCCCTTGCAAACCCCTGGCTGCTCCAGCCCTACAGCTCTGTTCTCTATTCCTGAAGATGTGAACACCCCAAATTTGAGCCTTTGGCTCCTCTTCCTCCTTGTGTGGGGCCGAGAAAGGGACCCACAGATTCAGACAAGTCCTTGTTAAAGAGGTTGATGGACTTAAAAGGGTTTAAAGCTTGAGTGTTTCATACAGAATCCCAGGATCCCTGGGGCTGGCAAAGCCCTCCCAGCCCAGGGAGTGCCAGCTGTGCCCAATGCCCACCCTGTCCCCAGCCCAGAGCTCTCAGTGCCACCTGCAGGGATGGGCACTGCAACCCTCCCTGGGCAGCGCCAAGGCCTGAGCCCCTTTCCGTGGGGAAATTCCCCCTGATGTCCAGATTACATGCCACGATTCCTGTTACACACCAGCACCGTGCGCAGAAAATAAAACACTTTGTAAGTATTTTTGAAAACATTAAATCAAGCCACAAACATTTTGAACAACTCTACATTTTCACCTCCCCTATGGGAAATTTTTTCCAATAAAGAAACCAGGAGTGACAACTCAGAGCTCTCCAACCTCAGAGCTTATTCCCATGGAGGGGAGGATTGAGTGTCTCACAACAAGTTCCAGCAGGGAAGGAATGAGTATTTTGGAAAAAAGGCTCTGAGGCAGAAATGCATCCATTGCTTATCCATGGAGGTGGTGGGCACAACTCCTGTGGCACAGCCAGCAGATCAGCACTGTGGGACCTGTGAAAAATGTGTATTTTATGATTGGCTTTTCAAAAATATTCAGATGAATATTATATGTGTTGTGTTAGAAAGTTATGATGTGTTAATTTTTTAAGTAGTGTGTTAAATAGAGTTTTAGGTTATAACATAATGATAAAATAGAAACTATGCTATGTAAGATACTTTTTTAAAGAAAGGGGTCACACCAGACAGCAGCCACAGGACACCTGAATCTCTCAGAGAAAGAGAATTTGTTGCTCCATTATCAGCACAAACGAACTTCTTCCTGCCTGCTCAGCCCTGGAGACGCCGTCAGGATCCAGAGGAAGAAGCTGACACTGCCCAGCCAGAATCCTGTGTGTGAATGGAATTTATGCATCATGGCTGAGCTGTATGAATATGTAGCAGGTTATTGTTTTTAAGGGTTAATCCTCTGTTAACATGGGTCCTTTTTCAGGCTTATTTTGCCCAGAAAGAGTTACCTGGACTGACTATAACTCTTTGTTTTTATTGTCTCATATTGTCCTAATCTCAATTGTTCAAAATTTTATTACTCTAATTGTATTATTATTTTTATAACCATTTTATTACTATTAAAACTTTTAAAATTTCAAAAACAAGTGACGGGCGTTTTTCACAGACTCAGCCTCACTTTTTCTGTTCTATCCCTCTGCATTTTGCTCTTGCAGCTGGAGCTGGGCCACCTTCCCAGCAGGTCCAGGCTCTGTCCAGGAGGGATCAGTGGGAAGGGGGTGATGGGGCAGCACCTCCTGAGCCCAGGGCAGAAATGCCTCCTGAGCAGGAGAGTGAAACAGAGTAAAAATTTTCTAGAGTAAAAATCCATTTTAATTTAGCTGAAATGTACATATTTGAGTTAAGTCTGTGGCTTGCTCTTTAGTCTGACTGCCTGTTCTCACAAAAAAACCTATACTCAAAAAAACTGCTTCAGCCAAAGAACAAGAAATAAGGGAGGAAGGAAACAACAAACAAAACAAAGCAACCTAACCAAAGAGTTCTTTCTAATAAACAAAAATTACCTGCAAATGTCACACAAAATCAATCAAATATGTATAAACAGATTGTAAAATTGCATACGTACGTATTTAAAAAAGATATTTTAAAAAACTGAATTTCACAAAGATACACATATTATGTTAAAGAAACAATCCCCACATGTGTCCAGCGCTGTAATAAACATTAATAAAATGTAATGCAATAAGAAAATGTAGTGTAGAAAAATACCAGCTTTATAACTTTCACAAAAGTTGCAGACTTTGCTTCCACAAATCAAGAGGAGCCTGTGCAAACCACGTTCAGTGTCCTGTGGAATGTAAAAGGTTCCACAAAGGAGCCAAGGAGCCCAGAGCAAAGGTTCTCAGGGCCGGGTGCACCCTGGCCCTCAGCAGGAGCTCCCTGTTCTCCTGGGGACCCCCCTTCAATCCCCTGGGATCCCATCAGCCTGCTGCACATCCCCAGCCCCTCCTGCTCAGGAAACTTTTCCCAGAGCAGTTCCCAGGCTCCCAGAGCTGCTCAGCCTGGCTCCTCCTCGGGGCCACCTTTGCAGAGCCTGCCCATTGCTGGGCTGTGCTCTCGGCCCATCCTCATCCCCTGCAGCTCTGGGCCCTGCCCACACTGCCTTCAGCCCTGGGTGCTGCTGCTGGGCACATCTGTGCAGCTGTGCTCACCCTGTGTGCATGGGCTGCTATCCCAGCCCAGCAGGCATTTTAACACCAGCACACTGCCGGCAGCTCCTGCACTGAGCTTCATGGGCAGCAGGAATATCAGCTGGATCTTCAGAGCAAAGCGGCTGCAGCAGCACACACAGAGAACCCATTGGAATATTTCAATAATTATGAGAGAACCCATTGGAATATCTGTGAAAAGCCAATATTATAATGTGTGTGTATAGCAGGGACAAAGGGGGTACCAGGAGAGGAGGGAAAGCACCGAGGCCAGGCCCTGCAGGGGAGGGGTGCCAGCTGCAGGGCAGTGTGCCCATGCTGGGGACAGGTGGGGACAGGGCAGAACAGGGGCACAGCCCTGAGTTCAATGGGATTTGTTCTGCAGGGCCGGGTGGGGCTGTAGCTTTGCGCTAAAGCTTAATGAGAACAAGGCAGGGCTGGCACCGAGGAGCAGGGAAGCAGGCTGCTAATGAAGCCGGGGGCTGGAAGTGCTAATTGGGTGGGGATGCAGCGGGAGGAGGTGTGGGAGCGGTTCGATAGCAAACACGGCATCAAAGCAGCCGGGAAAGCTCCTCCGGCTGAGCCCCAGCCCTGGGTTAATGCTTCAATAAACGGCGCCTCCCGCGGGCTCGGGAATCCCGACCTTTCCTCAGCCCTGCTCTATTAAACCTTTAATTACCCACAGAGCCAGCGCGGGGACAGGGACCTTGGCAGAGGAGGGACGCGCACCGGCGCATCCTTCATCCCATCTACATGAAAAAGGGGAATTCGCAGGAACAGAGCGGGGCTGTGTGTTGGAGCTGGATGAATTCCTCCGGCCCCCGAGAGCTCCCGGCCCTGGATGAGCCCTTGATAAAGCTCCTGATAAAGGGGGATGCGGTTGGGGCTGCCTGATTAACGCGGAGATAACGAGTGGCAGAGCCACGGGGAAAGAGAGACAGGCACCTCTTCCTTCCCAAAATCCATCACAGAGCCAGGATATCCTCAGGCTGCTTGCTACGGTCATGACCATTAAAATACCAGCTTTAAAAAATAGACTGGAACTCTGTCTCGGTTTCGAAAGCCAAGTGTCTGGTAAGGAAGGCAGGAGTCTCCCCCGAAATGGAGAATGTAAACCCTCCCCACCCCTCCCAATTGCTATAAATTTTAAATTAAGGGGCTCTCAGGCAAAAAATACAGGAGCAGGAAATAGCATTTCTTTAATAGGGAAGAAAATGAAAGGATAAAATAAACAATGCAGTACACTAGAACAACACTGCCAGAGTCAGAACCCAACCTGGCACCCTGTGGGTCAGGCTGGTGGCAGCAGTCCCATTGCAATTGTGGCTCAGCCCTCCTGCAGGGTCAGGGTGGTTCTGCTGGAGCAGGGATCCTGGAGAAGGGTGCAGTCTCTTCCTCTGGAGATCCAGGGGAAGGAGAGGCAGCTGCTGTTCCTCTGGGGAATCCAGTGGAGAAGCCGTGCTGGTGTTCCAGAATCTCAAGATTATATCCAGGTAGGAATGTTTGGCTCCTCCCTCTGGGCTCACAGCTCCCAATGGGATGCTGCAGTTCTTATCAGCCATGCAGGGACATTCAATGGCTGTTATCAGCAGGTGTCTCCCTGATTGTGGAGGAGATAAGGAAAATGATGAACAGAAGACAACTGCCATACAGATGATGACAGAATACATCTTGCCTTGCAGTCTGGGACAAACTCACACAGGGTTTAATTCCATTGTTCTCACTCCCCTCTAAGAATCAGGGTTTATCTATTTGGAAAGTGAGCCTTTTGCACATCAGCCTTATTTATTTTGAAGAATATGCCTGATTCCTTGGCAAATGTGTTTATTGAGAAATATCCCTGACTCCTTGGCAAATGTGTTTAATATCGAAATTCATTTTCAATTATTAAATCAGGACACTGTTAAAATATCAGTGGAATTCCAAGACAGATTGTATCAGGGAAAAATTAGGTTCCCTTAATTGTTAATATCCTTAGATGTAAATAACATTTCATTTTGTAGCAATTGCTTTATGAGTCTCTAAATCTTATTTAATTAATGAGAACACTTTGCATCAGTGACAAACTACACATTCAGCAGAATTAAAGATGCACATTCTATTAGGGGAGCATTATGTGCAGCTTTATCAGGGATTTCATAAATAACAGCAACATTCTAATATGAAAAACCCCCGAGGGGGCATCAGCTGTGACACGAGGGCATTTTTAAATCAGGGCATGCAGCTTTCTTAGGGTCTTACAAGAAAAGTAGTGCCTACTTTTGCTTTTTAAAGCCGAAGAATGCTTTGTTTTCCTAAGCCAAGTTGGAACAGGATGAGCCCCAGGAGGCCTTTCCCGAGGAGGGCACAAGAAGTGGAAATGGTGTCGTGTTCTGGCCCTGCTCTTGTGTCCCTGCACTCCACCTGTGTCCCCAAGGCAAGGAAACAGCAGAAAGGGCTAAAAAATGCGAACTGGGAGGGCTGGGAGCAGCAAGGAGGAGCCCTTGTGTGAATGAGGGAAGGTGTGGATGAGAGTGAGGGATTTGCACAAATCAGAGCAGGTCCCCAGGCAAGAGGGGCATCCCTGTAGGAGCTCAGGATCCTGATCAGCTTTAATGAAGGTGCTCTGGACAGCTCAGGGTCCCAGCATGGGGCAGCCCCAGAGACATGGAGGTGTGTCCCTGTCCCTCCAGGAATGTGTGTCCATCATGTCCATCAAGGAATGTGTGTCCATCCTGTCCATCAAGGAATGTGTGTCCATGTCCCTCCAGGAATGTGTGTCCATCCTGTCCATCAAGGAATGTGTGTCCCTGTCCCTCCAGGAATGTGTGTCCATTATGTCCATCATGGAATGTGTGTCCATGTTCCTCCAGGAATGTGTGTCCATCATCTCCCTCCAGGAATGTGTGTCTATGCTCTCCATCAAGGAATGTGTGTCCCTGTCCCTCCAGGAATGTGTGTCCATGTCCCTCCAGGAATGTGTGTCCATCCTGTCCATCAAGGAATGTGTGTCCCTGTCCCTCCAGGAATGTGTGTCCATGTCCCTCAAGGAATGTGTGTCCATGATCTCCCTCCAGGAATTTGTGTCCACCGTGTCCCTCAAGAAACGTGTCTCCATCTCCCTAAATGTACATTCAAAAATCTTCCTGCCAAGCACCCATATCTGTGAGACTTTCTTGTCAAACTTTCATCCTCCCCAACACCAGGGCACACAGTGGAATGTGCACAGGATTTACTGCAGCTGCTCCTGCCTGTGCTTTTCTCAGTCTGGCCACTGCAGAGGGAACTCTGAACAACCAAAGCATCCCATCCCTTCCATCCCTGCTCCATAAGGCAGAGACAGCTGGATCCAGAAAAGCAGATTATGTATTTTAATCAGTGCTGATCAGTCATAGCTGCTGATTTTTATAAATGACATTAAAATAAGAGAATGTTTCAGCAATAATGTCATATTATGACAAGCCATTGGTTTGACTGCTGCCTCGTAAAATAATGCATGAATAACAAAAAGCATATGAAATGAAACCTTGAAATGATGGGAAATAATGTTTCAAGTTCTCAAAATGTTTAGGGGAGAATTTCAGAACTTAGAAATGCTTCACCTGGTTTTGGCTTAGCTGGACAAGGCTTCCAGGCACAGGGTGGGGTCCTTGGGTCTGCCTGTGCAGGACCAGGAGCTGGACTCAGGATCACTCAGGATCCCAGAATATTCTGCCTTGGAAAGGACCCACAAGGAGCATCCAGCCCAACCCTCAGTGCCCGGCCCACACTGTGAGAGATCAAACCCAGCCTTGGTGTTCCCACACCAACTCCCAGCAGCTGAGCTGATCCCATTCCATGGTCCCTGTGCATCACCCCAGCTCAGGATATTCCGTGATATTCAGGATATTCTGTGATATTCAGGATGTTTCGTGATATTCAGGATATTCTGTAATATTCAGGATATTCAGGATGTTCCATGATATTCAGGATATTCCATTATATTCAGGATACTCAGAATACTCTGTGATATTCAGGATATTCTGTGATATTCAGGATATTCCGTGATATTCCATGATATTCAGGATATTCAGGATATTCTGTGATATTCAGGATATTCTGAATACTCTGTGATATTCAGGATATTCCATTACATTCAGGATATTCGGGATATTCAGAATACACTGTGATATTCAGGATATTCAGGATATTCTGTGATATTCAGGATATTCAGGATATTCGGTGATATTCCATGATATTCAGGATATTTGTGACTCTACAATCCCAGATCCTGGCACCCTCAGAGGTCTCCTGTGAAGGGGAAACAGAGATTTCCTCCAGTCCACCCAACAGGGGCACTGACCCCATGGCAGAGCAGAGCCTGGCACTGCCCTGCCAGCACCTGAGCTCACCTGGTGCAACAGGAGGGAGCACCAACCCAAAATGATCCCCTCACCTGGCTGTGCCCTCCTGGCAGGAGCTGTGCAGAGCCACAAGGGCCCCTGAGCCTCCTTTGCTCCAGGTGAGCCCTGCCCAGCTCCTCAGGGATTCTGCAGCCCCTGCCCAGCTCCTCAGGGATTCTGCAGCCCCTGCCCAGCTCCTCAGGGATTCTGCAGCCCCTGCCCAGCTCCTCAGGGATTCTGCAGCCCCTGCCCAGCTCCCTCAGGGATTCTGCAGCCCTTCCCAGGTCCGTTCCCTTCTGGAATTCCATTATTCCTCCCTGCCCTCCTGCCACAAGGGGCCAGCTGGGGTGGATGTTCCCCCACCTGGCAGATTCCTGCTCAACATTAGCTCAGTGGGAGCTGCTCCACTGTTTTGGTGGATTTCCTTTACATTTTAATCAAGAGTAAAATCCTTCCAAAGGATTGATTCCAGTGTTGGAGAGGCCCTGCAGAGTCTCAGTGCAAACACTTCCACACAGCAGTGATTTCCAACAAGCAGCTATTCCTTTTCAGTGCTCTTAATCCATTTAACTTCTGCTTTCATAGTGTCTTACTCAATACACTGGAGGGTTTTATGTTGGAGTTAAAGCTTTTGAAAAGCCTCTGTGCATTACACAGGTCACTGGTGTTCTTCAGTTTTACAAACTTCCATCGTGTCTGCAGCTTTTATATTATTTCCTTGCAGAAGGAAAGGTTAAAAACTGTATAAACACCTCAGGACCTCGAGCTGAGTTGAGTGCTGGTTTGCTTTACAGTCCCCACACACGCAGGGTGGAGGAGAGCAGCAATTTAGAATCCCAGAGTTTGTCATTCAGGAGTCATCATGACTTTATTTCCTCTCTGTTGCTGCTGTTGTTTCTTTGGGCTCTGTCTGCCATTTCTCATCTCAGGCTGTTTTACAGAAATGGCCTCCCTATAAAGGGCTTTGGGAATTGTGGAAAGGACCAAGCAGAGGGACTGGGGGGGCCCAAGGACAGCAGGAACCCCCAGGCCAGTGCCAAAGGTACAAAACCCTGCAGTCCTTGGGGTGCAAGACACCCTAATGGCAGCCCCAATGCCAATCCAGCACTGCCAGGGCACCACTGGCCGTGTCCCCAAGTGCCACATCCACAGGGATTGAACCCCCACCAGGGATGGGCACTCCAAACCTCCCTGGGCAGCTGTGCCAGGGCTGGACAGCCCTTCCAGGAGGGAATTGTTGGGGAAGATGAAGCAGGAAAGCCTTATCAATATGATTGCCTGGCAAAAGATTCTGAGAATATGGAAACTATAAGCGAGATTGAAATGAAAGCAAGCTTTGAGATCCCTCAGTCACTGAACAACTGGAAAACAATGGTGTGGCTGCTGAAGGTGATCCCCTTTTGATGGAACAACACCCTCTGCTTGCAGACAGGCCCAAGGGTCAGAGCAGACCCTGCAGCTTGGCAGAAGGGGCCAAAGAGGAGTTTTTAGGGTTTAAAATGTAACACAGTGTGGTAATGTAATGATTCTTATAGGCTGTATGTAAATGCTGTAGGATTTGTATCTTGTACTGGATTGGTTAGTGAGAATTAGAATATTCAGCACAGAAGAAATTTATGGTATTGGAACGGGAACTTCACTCTCTTACCCCTTTTACTCTCTTCCCCTCTTTTCCTCTCACCCTCTCTCCCCCTCTCTTCTCTCAGCCTGCTCCAGCTGTGCCTGGCAGCTCCCAGCAGGGCCCTGCACCCAGGCCCTGTGCAATAAACCCCAAATCCCAGCAGGGCCCTGCACCCAGGCCCTTTGCAATAAACCCCAAATCCCAGCAGGGCCCTGCACCCAGGCCCTGTGCAATAAACCCCAAATCCCAGCAGGGCCCTGCACCCAGGCCCTGTGCAATAAACACAAATTCCCAGCCCTGGCTGCAGAGATCTCTGCTCTCCGTCCATCCCAACCGTGCTACCCCTGATGCTCCTACAGGAATTTCCCCAGTATCCAACCTGAACATTCCCTGGCACAACCCTGACCAAGGGATGGGGCAGCCACAGCTGCTCTGGGCACCCTGTGCCAGGGCCTGCCCACCCTCCCAGTCAGGGATTCCTTCCCAAAATCCCAGTTAAGGCACCCTCCTCCTGCTCAAAGCCTTTCCCAGCCCTGTGTGAGCTGCCAGGGCTCGCCCAGCCCTGCCCTGAGCAGGCAGATGGGGGAACAGCTTGGGCTTTGCTCCATCCAAGGGAGCAGGGGGGTCCCAGCTGGCATCTGCAGGAAGCAGTAGGCAAATGATTTCCAGGCAGAGCAGTGATTTTGGAGTCAATGAGGCATTTAATCTGCAAAGCCCTCTGCTGTGGAGTTATCTCTGTGGGGAAAGGGAGCTAGGGGAGCTCAGTGGCTGCTGGAAGGTCAGGCATAAGTCACTGCTGTTATAGATCCACATGATAATATTGGCTTTTCACAGATGTTCCAATGTGCTATAGATCCACATTATAATATTGGCTTTTCACAGATATTCCAGTGTGTTATAGATCGACATTATAATATTGGCTTTTCACAGATATTCCAATGTGCTATAGATCCACATTATAATATTGGCTTTTCACAGATATTCCAGTGTGTTATAGATCGACATTATAATATTGGCTTTTCACAGATATTCCAATGTGCTATAGATCCACATTATAATATTGGCTTTTCACAGATATTCCAGTGTGCTATAGATCCACATTATAATATTGGCATTTCACAGATATCCCAGTGTGTTACAGATCCATATTACAATATTGGCTTTTCACCAATAATTCAATGGATTCTCTGTGTGTGCTGCTGCAGCCGCTTTGCTCTGAAGATCCAGCTGTTATCCCTGCTGCCCATGAAGCTCAGTGCAGGAGCTGCCGGCAGTGTGCTGGTGTTAAAATGCCTGCTGGGCTGGGATAGCAGCCCACGCACACAGGGTGAGCACAGCTGCACAGATGTGCCCAGCAGCTGAACCCAGGGCTGGAGGCAGTGTGGGCAGGGCCCAGAGCTGCAGGGGATGAGGATGGGCCGAGAGCACAGCCCAGCAATGGGCAGGCTCTGCAAAGGGGGCCCCGAGGAGGAGCCAGGCTGAGCAGCTCTGGGAGCCTGGGAACTGCTCTGGGAAAAGTTTCCTGAGCAGGAGGGGCTGGGGATGTGCAGCAGGCTGATGGGATCCCAGGGGATTGAAGGGGGGTCCCCAGGAGAACAGGGAGCTCCTGCTGAGGGCCAGGGTGCACCCGGCCCTGAGAACCTTTGCTCCGGGCTCCTTGGCTCCTTTGTGGAACGTTTTGCATTTTCACAGCGGACTGAATGCAGTTTTTCACAAGCAGCATTTTCCCAGATCTCAGAACTGGCCCAAGGAAGGGACCAGAGCCAGGCACTGGGCACAGCAGGGCAGCTCCCTCCCTGTCCCTTTGTCCCCTGTCACCCCCTCCAGCAGCTCATCCAGGGGCAGAACAGCCCCAATCCCAAAGGATCTGGAGCTGGGAGTTCTGCAGCCACAGCCCCTTCCCCTGGCAGCCCCCATCACATCTGTGAAAAACACCAATCACTTGTTTTTATAATTTTAAAAGTTTACTGATAATAAAATGGTTATAAAAATAGCAATATAATTATAGTAATAATAATTTGGGACAATTTGGATTAGGACAAAACGAGACAATAAGAACAAAAAGTAATGGACAGTCCGGGTACCTCTTTCTGGGAAAAATAAGCCCAAAAAAGGCCCCACGTTAACAGAGGATTAACCCTTAAAAGCAGCAGCCTGTTGCATATTCATACAGCCCATCCATGATGCATAAATTCCATTCACACACAGGATTCTGGCTGGGCAGTGTCAGCTTCTTCCTCTGGATCCTGACGGCATCTCCAGGGCTGAGCAGGCAGGAAGAAGTTCGTTTGTGCTGATAATGGAGCAACAAATTCTCTTTCTCTGAGAGATTCAGGTGTCCTGTGGCCGCTATCTGGTGTGAGTCCTTTCTTTAAAAAAGTATCTTACATAGCATAGTTTCTATTTGAACACTTTGCTATAACCTAAAACTATATTTAACACATTACTTAAGAGAATTATTACAGCATAATTTTCTAACATAACACATATAATATTTATTTTAATATTTGCGAAAAGCCAATCATAAAATACGCATTTTTGACCCCTCCTGCTGTAGCCCAGGAGCTGCGCAGAGCCAGAAGAGCCCAGAGGAGCTCTGGGCAGCCCAGCTGCACTTTAATGGGCCGGTTAATGCCTCGCTGTCCCTGAGTTACTGCTGTAATTGCTACCAGCCCTAATTGGTGCCCAGTAATTATCTCTGCGGCACGGGCTGCCCCGAGGCCAGGCGGGGAGATGAGAGGGGATTGCTCTGCTCTGCTCTGTTCTGCTGCTGGGGTGGCTGAAATGCCAGCTGGGAACAGGGAAACAGGCCTGCAATCCCAGCTGGGAACAGGGAAACAGGGCTGCAATCCCAGCTGGGAACAATCAGGGCTGTAATCCCAGCTGGGAACAGGGAAACAGGGCTGCAATCCCAGCTGGGAGCAAACAGGGCTGCAATCCCAGCTGGGAACAAACAGCGCTGCAATCCCAGCTGGGAACAATCAGGGCTGCAATCCCAGCTGGGAACAATCAGGGCTGCAATCCCAGCTGGGAACAATCGGGGCTGCAATCCCAGCTGGGAACAATCAGGGCTGCAATCCCAGCTGGGAACAATCAGGGCTGCAATCCCAGCTGGGAACAATCGGGGCTGCAATCCCAGATGGGAACAAACAGGGCTGCAATCCCAGCTGGGAACAAACAGCGCTGCAATCCCAGCTGGGAACAATCAGGGCTGCAATCCCAGCTGGGAACAATCAGGGCTGTAATCCCAGCTGGGAACAGGGAAACAGGGCTGCAATCCCAGCTGGGAACAAACAGGGCTGCAATCCCAGCTGGGAGCAAACAGGGCTGCAATCCCAGATGGGAACAATCAGGGCTGCAATCCCAGCTGGGAACAAACAGGGCTGCAATCCCAGATGGGAACAAACAGGGCTGCAATCCCAGATGGGAACAAACAGGGCTGCAATCCCAGCTGGGAACAAACAGGGCTGCAATCCCAGCTGGGAACAATCAGGGCTGCAATCCCAGCTGGGAACAAACAGGGCTGCAATCCCAGCTGGGAACAAACAGGGCTGCAATCCCAGCTGGGAACAATCGGGGCTGCAATCCCAGCTGGGAACAAACAGGGCTGCAATCCCAGCTGGGAACAATCAGGGCTGCAATCCCAGCTGGGAACAAACAGGGCTGCAATCCCAGATGGGAACAAACAGGGCTGCAATTCCAGCTGGGAACAGGGAAACAGGGCTGCAATCCCAGATGGGAACAAACAGCACTGCAATCCCAGATGGGAACAAACAGGGCTGCAATCCCAGATGGGAACAAACAGGGCTGCAATTCCAGCTGGGAACAGGGAACAATCAGGGCTGCAATCCCAGCTGGGAACAAACAGGGCTGCAATCCCAGCTGGGAACAATCAGGGCTGCAATTCCAGCTGGGAACAAACAGCGCTGCAATCCCAGCTGGAAGGGAACAGGGCTGCCCCACAGCAGGACCTGGAGCAAGTCCAGAGGATGCTCCCAGGGCTGGTGCCACAGGTACCCTTTAATTCAACACTGAAAACAAATAATTCCCCAATCCGATGATCTTCACAGCCAGAACATAATTCCTTACATGTCTCTATCTCAGGACACAAAAGCAGTTGTGAAAATGAAGTAGGAGAACAGAACTGTGGAGCTCTCTGTATAATTTGGGATCAAACCTTGCAAGCAAGGCTTTAAAACTTCATTAATGCAATAAAGAGTAATAAAAAGAAAGCCTGAAGTCTATTGCATTAAAGAAGAGGCTGTTTGAGGGGGAAGGGAAGGGAAGGGAAGGGAAGGGAAGGGAAGGGAAGGGAAGGGAAGGGAAGGGAAGGGAAGGGAAGGGAAGGGAAGGGAAGGGAAGGGAAGGGAAGGGAAGGGAAGGGAAGGGAAGGGAAGGGAAGGGAAGGGAAGGGAAGGGAAGGGAAGGGATGAAAATGCTCTGGGATTGAAATCCTCTGGAATGAAAATTTAACTGGGATGAAAATCCATCACCTGCTGCAGTGGGTTCCTGCTGGCCCTGCTCCTCCCTGGGATCTCCAGAGGAAATTTAGGACAGGGAGAATGTCCCACCAGGGGGTGACAGCTGACACCACAGAACATTCCCATTCCTGCATTTTTAGCCTCCTAACCAAGTAGGGCTGCCAGGGAATTTTGATTTTCAGCCTGCACTAGCAGAAGGGCAAACCTTGGGAGTTCCTATTGCCCAGTTCCATTATTTTATTATGTGAGTTTTGACATGAATAACTGTCGGGTTTGGCTGCCTGGATTGAGCTTTAAATTTTCATTGGAGGTGAAATGTCCCACCTTCCCCCTCCCCTGGCATTCTCCTTCCCCCTGCAATCCAAGTGTCCTTTCAAGTTCTTCCTAATGGATTCAGTAAATGAATCAATTAGGCAGAGAAAGAACACCGAGGTGCTTCTGTGCAGATGAGTATTTTATGTTTGATATACTGACTCAGAGCTAAGTAATTATTGCCATTTAATATTTATTTAATGTATCTGATGAGCTGCTGCAGCGAGGAGCCCTTGGAATAAAACATCCTCTCCTCGTTTTGCCTGCAGCTCTTCAACAAGGCAGTGAGAACAGGCAGGGCATGGGAGAGAGCAGGAGAAGAGATTTATTTAAATGTGGGGTGCTGGGGCACATCTGCTGGGGGTGGGGGCTGCAGGACACACAGGGCATCCCCTGGGACAGCCCCGAGCCCTGCTGGGCTCTGCTGAGCTCAATATGGGGCTGTCACTGCAGGGACGGGGAATGTGTGTGCTGGGGTGGCCTGGGCACCTTCTGCAGCCACAGCAGCCACAGCTGTCACCTCTAAGTGCCACCTCTGAGTGCCACCTGTGCCACCTGTGCATGCCAGGAGGGGCTTTGGCCTGTAGGTTTTGACCACAGACCTGTGAGGCTGCAGCAGCAGCTCTGGAGTGCCAGCAGGGCTTTAGGGAATTGAGAATCACAGAACAGCTCAGGCTGGAAAAGCCCTCAGAGATCCAGCTGTGCTCCACCACTGCCCCATGTCCCCAAGTGCCCCATCCATGCCCAGGGCTGTAAATACCCCCAGGGACGGGCACTGCAGCCCTCCCTGGGCAGTGCCAAGGCCTGAGCCCCCTTTCCGTGGGGAAATTCCTGCTGTGCCCACCCTGAGCTGCCCCGGCCCAGCCTGAGGCCGTTCCCTCTGCTCCTGTCCCTGTTCCCTGGAGCAGAGCCCAACCCCCCGGCTGTGCCCTCCTGGCAGGAGCTGTGCAGAGCCACAAGGGCCCCTGAGCCTCCTTTGCTCCAGGTGAGCCCTGCCCAGCTCCTCAGGGATTCTGCAGCCCCTGCCCAGCTCCTCAGGGATTCTGCAGCCCCTGCCCAGCTCCTCAGGGATTCTGCAGCCCCTGCCCAGCTCCCTCAGGGATTCTGCAGCCCCTGCCCAGCTCTGTTCCCTGCCCAGGACAGGCTCAGGCACCCCAGGAGCACTGAGGGGTTGGTTGCCCCATACAAAGCCCAGAGATGCCAGAAGAGGTGAGAAGACACAAACCCGCCCATCTCCCACCCATTCCTCACCTCTCTCTCTGCTCCTTGTGCCATTCCCATCCCAGCTTCCCTGCCCTGAACCCCAGAGCTCACCCCAGAGCCCAGGGCAGGGTTCCCATCCCTCCTGCCCCCATCACACCCTGGCCAAAGGCACCTCCTGTGTGTCCCCATCCTGCCCCAGCTCCACAGGCGGCCAGGCTGAGGCTCTCCCCTGCAAAGCTGCCCCTAAATCACCCATTTTCTGCTGTGTGCCACAAGCACCTCCTTATCCCTCTTTTCCAATAACAATCTGGTGTTCAGGCTGCTGAATTGTAAGGGTCATCCTTTCAGGTGGAAAATAGCACAGAAATCCATTTACTGCTCTGCAGGTCTATTATCATCAGCACTAACAGGAGTTTCTGCTGTACACCACAACATCCAGAGATTACCTGGGGAGAGGCTCCGGCACTGCCTCAATTACAAACATCTCATTCCTTTTCCTTCAGAGGCAGCTTTCAGAAACTATGGGGCTGGCTCATTTCCCTAATTTCTGGTTAATTTTAAAAGCTTTTTTTTTGGTCCCAGTCTATGATCCCGTGCCAGAAGGTGCACGCAATCAGGAGCACAGGTGATCACAAACCTCACAACTGTTAAACCTCACACACTCACAGAATCCTTGAGCTTTGGATGGAAACCAGGATCAGAGTCCACCCTTTCTTCACAGGCCCTCGGGTTTGGGATTTGCGTTCCAAACTTTCAGCTGTAGTTTAAGGCACAAACTGAAAATTTTGGTGCTTGGAAAACGTTTAACCAGTCCAAAAAAAAGTAATATATTAAGATTGTTGTCTGGTTGAGAAGCACTTTGAATTGATGGAATTGGAGAGTTATTTCTGACCTGTGGCTGAGCTACACCACGAGTGCCATTATTTGGCTTTGCTGCAGTCTCTCCGGGACCTTTCCAGGAAATCCATGCTCAGATAAGGTAAACAGCCACTGAAAAGGCAAGTTTGGGGGAACATCTTTAGAGAGAGGTGAAATAACCTGCTGTGTCCCATCCATGGATGGCTCTGGAGGGCAGGGGGGAAGCAGGGCCAGGGCTGGGCTGTCCCCACACCCCAGTTCCACCTCCCATGTCTCTCCAGGCAGCCCCCAGCACTACTGCATGTGCAACTGGAAAGAAAAATCAAATACTTGTGAGAACTGCCCGCTCTGAAAACCTGGAACTTCCAGCCTGGATGTAAGATGACTTTAATTCTCCATCTCAGTCAGCAAAAAGCCAGGTGAGATCGCTTGTTCTTAATTGGTTTGTGATGTTCATCCACTCATCAGAGGCCGCTGAGGAGTGCTGGAGTGGAAAAAAGGAATTATCGACGTCTTGCTCTGCCTAATCCCTGCTGCAGCCAGGGGCAGAGGGCAGGAGAGAGCTGGGATGGGCAGGAGAGAGCTGGGATGTGTCACAGACACATTTTATGAAAAATTTTTTCATTAGGATTTTTCCTCCTGAGAAGCTGGGAGGCCTCAGGAACAAAATGCAAACAATGATTATCTGCTGCTGTGGAATCCAACAGGTGCATCTGGGATTGGTCTCATGGGGATGTTTCTGATTATTGGCCAATCACAGTCAGCTGGCTCAGACTCTCTGAGAGTCACGAGCTTTTGTTATCATTCCATCCCTTTCTTTTTTAGCCTTCTGATGAAATCCTTTCTTCTGTGTTCCCCAGCCAGGCCCTGCCAGGGAGCCCTGAGGATGGCATTCCCACCCTGGCACACCTCGGTTTAGGGTGGGAATGGCATTCCCTGGGTGTGGAGTGGCTGATGTTTGAGGGGACAGCTTTGGGATCTCCCAGAGCAGCTGTCGTGAGAGGGAGAGCAGCAGAAAAACCTCAGAGAAGGAAGGAGGAGAGGACTCAGCCAAGTGTGGGAACTCCCCAGGAATTCAGGGATGTGGGAATTCTCCAGGAATTCAGGGATGTGGGACTGTGCTCGTTGATAAAAATTCATTGGGGATGTTGAAAATGCTGTTCATTAACATGCAGCCAGAAAGAGTGCAATTATCAGCCAGCCCAAAAATAGGATTACTCTGGATTTCTCCTTAGCATCGGGAGGCAGAGGTGTTCTCATGGCAGAGGTATTAACTGCTGTAGGTGCTTTTCTTATCCCCCTTACTGGAAAGTGCTTTATTTTCCTATGGAAATAAAGGGCTTTGAACTGCTAGAAAATAACTGGGAACACGGAATGGCAGGGAAATCAGAAGGATGGGAAGAAAAGTGACCATCCATCAGTATTTTAAGAAAAGATGGGGAAAGGATTGTTTAGAAAATATCGTTCTTTGCTGGTCTGAGAAAAATTGATGCAAGTAATGGAAAGGGTAAAAATAGAGCTAAATAATGGTCCTGAATAAAGCAGCAGCTGCCACTTCCCGGGAGCTGGGGGAGCTCCTTGAGCACAAATAATGCGCCAGGCTCCCTGATGGAAGGGGGTCACACCTTCTGCTGACAGGGGAGCGGCGCTGACATAATCTACTCAGCGTTGCAGTCAATAGCACGCAGTTCCTTAACTAAGAAAGGAGAAAAGTGCCCAATCAATAGCCCGGTCTTTAAACAATTAACGCTGTCTCGGTGATTGGGCTCCGACTGGGAGCCCCGAGCAGCCCCGGCCCCGCGGGGATTGATGGGCAGCTCCAGGCTGCTGAGAGATTTAATCAGGGCCTTGGAGGAAAACACAAAATCAGCGCTGATCAGATTTGCAGCAGACAACAGAACGGCAGGAATGGAAAATAAGGAAAACTTATCTCACTAACACAATTCAGTGTGAATCTCATAAAAACCGTCTCTGCCCGTGGCAGGGGGGTTGGACTAGATGGCCTTTGAAGGTCCTTTCCAACCCAAAATATTCCATGATTCTAAGGGAATCAAGTAATATTCCTTCTAGCACTTTTAGACCTGTGGGCAGAATTCTTAGGAATAAAAAATAAACTTTGGATCTGCAGCAAAACCCTTTACTTAATGAGCACCCTGTAAGCAAATAAATGAGAGAAAAAAAAAATTTAAGATGGTCGTCAATAAAAATGAGAAACTGCTCCCAGAAATCCAATTGTTTGCAGCAGTGAGGACATGGTGATGTTCGCTCCAAGACTGAAAGGCAAAGTTTGGGGAGGTGCAGCCATTGCTGAAAGCAGCTTTGCTGTGGAAAATAATCCCTGGAAGGGGAAAGAGCTCCTGGAAACAGGGCACGCCTGGGGCTGCAGGGCTGAGGGGCTGCAGGGGGATCAGGGTCAGAGCCTGCAGGTCACAGCCCCCAGCTGGAGCTGGATCTGCATCCCAGGGATTGCAGACAGGGATAGGGACAGGGACAGGCTCAGAGCCACAGAGCCCTGCCTGTCCCTCTGTCCCTCTGTCTGTGTGTCCTTCCAGCCCTGCACACCCAGCCAGGCCCCAGGGGCTCAGAGCCTCCAGCCCAGGCGCTGCAAGGCTGCAGGCTGGGCATACCCAGCTGGGCTGGGCAGCAGAGCCAGCCTGGCCTTGGCTGCTCCTCAGCATCCCCGGGCAGGGGAACCATGGAAGGCTTGGGCTGGGAGGGACCTTAAATCCCATCCATCATCCATCCATCCATCAGTCCATCATCCATCCATCATCCATCCATCATCCATCCATCCATCCATCCATCCATCCATCCATCCATCCATCCATCATCCATCCATCCATCCATCCATCCATCATTCATCCATCCATCCATCATCCATCCATCCATCCATCCATCATCCATCCATCCATCATCCATCCATCCATCATCCATCCATCCATCCATCCATCCATCATCCATCCATCATCCATCCATCCATCATCCATCCATCCATCCATCCATCCATCCATCCATCATCCATCCATCCATCATCCATCCATCCATCCATCCATCCATCCATCCATCCATCCATCATCCATCCATCATCCATCCATCCATCCATCCATCATCCATCCATCCATCCATCCATCCATCCATCCATCCATCATCCATCCATCATCCATCCATCCATCATCCATCCAGTCATCATCTATCCATCATCCATCCATCATCCATCCATCCATCCCTCCATCCATCCATCCATCATCCATCATCCATCCATCCACCGTCCATCCATCATCCATCCATCATCCATCCATCATCCATCCATCCATCATCATCCATCCATCATCCATCATCCATCATCCATCCATCCATCCATCCATCCATCATCCATCATCCATCATCCATCATCCATCATCCATCCATCCATCCATCCATCCATCCATCCATCCATCCATCCATCCATCCATCATCCATCATCCATCCATCATCCATCCATCCATCCATCCATCCATCCATCCATCCATCCATCCATCCATCATCCATCCATCCATCATCCATCCATCCATCCATCCATCATCCATCCATCCATCATCCATCCATCCATCATCCATCCATCCATCCATCCATCCATCATCCATCATCCATCCATCCATCCATCCATCCATCCATCCATCCATCCATCCATCCATCATCCATCCATCATCCATCCATCCATCCATCCATCCATCATCTATCCATCATCCATCCATCCATCCATCCATCATCCATCCATCCATCATCCATCCATCCATCCATCCATCCATCCATCCATCCATCCATCCATCATCCATCCATCCATCCCACCCCTGCCATGGCAGGGATACCTCCCACACCATTCTGGGATTCTGCTCCTGCTCTGCTGTGTCTGCAAGGGCAGAAATGCAGAGAAAATGAGGATTTTGTTTCCAGCCTGTCCAAGTGTTTTTCTCTGTGTTGGTGAAACCCAGACAAACACAGGAGCAGCTCCTGGCTGGAGCACTCTGTGCTCAGGACAAACCCCACAGCTGGTGCTTTATTGGGCAGTGAAGTCCCACATCATAAAGTGGCCAGAGCAGAACTGGGGTAATTAGTAATTAAATTCTCCACAAGGCAAAAAAAAAAAAATAAAGAGCATTTTCTCTACTGACACTTCTGGGTATGGAAAAATTTAGAGCCAAATCTGTCACAAAATGAGCAGGGGCTGGAAGAGAGACCTGTGGGAAGTACCTGATGCTTCTCCTCATCCCTTTATGAGCTACAAAACATCCACAGGAAAACAAACCAACAAAAACTTAAAGCCAGAAATCAGACTCACGTGTTCAGTACCACAGTTCCACTGCTCAGGAAGCGTTTGCCAGGCAGAAACACAACTGGAATAAGGGTATAAAACATTTCAGAGCAGCCTGTCAGGCTGGTGGAAACAAAGAGCTCTCCCTGACAGGACAGCACTGCTTTAATTCAGAGAATCCTTCCAGGCACCAGCCCAGTTCTGATGGAAAGAGAGACTGCAGAGGGAAAAGCAGGGGGAAAACAACATTAAAAAGAAAAGAAAAAGAGGAAAAGAGCTAATGGAGTGTGACACTTCTGGGCAAAGCTGCTTTGTCTGGAACCATGAAAGGCCTGAAAATGAAAACGTGAAAATTCAGCACTGGAAAAAAAAAATTAAAACAATAAAATGCAAGTGCTGAACCTGCATAACTGGGAAGTGAGGAGACCCAGCTGGGGCCAGTCTGGGGCTGTGTGACCTCGGGGACAGTGGCACTGTCCCCTGCCAGGGCTCCGCCACAGCTCAGGGGCTCTCCCTGCTCCAGCCACGTCCCAGGAACTCCCACTGATCCGCTGTTCAGTGCTCCAGGCTAAATCAGCCAAAAATCAGTCTACATCCATCTCCTCCCCAGAACTCAGGAAGGGCCAGGGTAGCAAAAAGTTTGAAATCAAAGGCTGAGGAGCTGCAGGCTTCACAGAGGAATTAGCAGCACCTCCCTGTGAGCATCCTCCCCCTGTCAGAGGCTCCAGAGCCACGGTTTAGCATCGTTTAAAAGCTCCAGCAAGGAAACACAAATTACCTGGTGCTTGTTTGGCTTTCCCCCCTGTACTTTGTTGCTTAGGAACCACTCTAAATGAGGGGTTTCGTTTATTTAAAATGAAATAAGAAGAAAACCACACCACAAACGTTCTCCCACATGCAGGAGGTAGAGAAGGAGTTTGACATGCCTGAACCCCGTGGGAGGGAGGCTAATCCAGAGAATTAAGGAATTTCCATTAGCAGGAAGAGGTAACAGAACAGCATCGGGGTGTCAGGAGTTTATCACCACTGCTGGACTCTGAGCAGAGGATTTTTAATCCTTACAGCACTAAAATCTTTGGGATGGTTTGCTCTTTAGCCATTAGAAAACAAGAGTGGAGCACAGAATGTGCCTTTAACAGCATCAGCATCTCATGGACCCATGGAGTCTCCTGGGCCTGGAGGGACCCTCAGGATCATCCAGTGCAGCCCCAGGCCCTGCACACACACCCCAACAATCCCACCCTGGGCGTCCCTGGGGGCAGAGTCCAAACCCTCCTGGTGAAAAATGACGTTCACTTTCTTGCAGCTGGGAGGAATTCCAGAGCAGGAAAAGGCAAAAGCTGCAGGGAAGAGGAGCTGTGACCTTCTCCTCTGTGCTCACAGGGCCAGAGCACCCTGGGGCAGCAGCAAGGGTGTCACAGACATCTTTTATGAAAAATCCTTTCCTTAGGATTTTTCCTCCTGAGAAGTTGTGAGACCTCAGGAACAAAATGTAAACAATGGTTATCTGCTGCTGTGGGATGCAACAGGTGCATCTGGGATTGGTCTCATGTGGCTGTTTCTGATTAATGGCCAATCACAGTCAGCTGGCTCGGACAGAGAGCCCAAGACACAAGCATTTGTTATCATTCTTTGCTATTCTATTCTTAGCTAGCCTTCTGATGAAATCCTTTCTTCTATTCTTTTAGTGTAGTTTTAATGTAATATATATGATAAAATAATAAATCAGCCTTGTGAAACATGGAGTCAGATCCTCGTCTCTTCCCTCATCCTGGGACCCCTGTGAGCACGGTCACACAGGGGTGGCTGGTGGCTGTCCCCAGGCCAGGCTGGGGCCTCTCTCAGCCCATCTGGGAGAGCCACTGCAGTCACTGATCCCAGCCCACTGAGGCTGCCTGTGTTTAACAGCTGCCCGAGCTCCTGTGGCTGCCAGGGACAGCCCTGATGGATGGCCCAGCTCTGCAGCACTGCTAACGAGGCTGCCCAGAGCCTGGCTAAGGAGATCTGGGGACAGGGACAGTCCCCGTGATCCCAGGGACCCCTTGATCCTGGGGTTAGGAGCATTCCCCCTGATCCTGGGACAGAGACATTCCCCTTGGACCAAGGACATTCCCCTTGGTGCCAGGGACAGGGGCCTCTTCCTTTATCCTGGGGACATTCCTCTTTATCCTGGGGACAGGGAACATTCCCTTTTGTCCCAGGGACAGGGACATCCCCTTTATCCCATGGACACAGGACATTCCCATTTATCCCAGGGACACAGCCCTTTCCCCTTTATCCCATGGGCAGGAGACACTCCCCTTTATCCCAGGGCCATTCCCCTCTGTCCCATGGAATTAGGGACATTCTCCACTAGCCTGGCTCTGCCTCAGGTGAGGGACAGGAGGGTTGAGCCCAGCTCTGTCTGTGGCTGCACCCACGGTGCTGCTCACCCTGTCCCTTCTGGAAAAGCCATTCCTGTCCCTCCTGCAAAAGCCTTCCCCGTCCCTTCTGGAAAAGCCATTATTGTCCTTCCTAGAAAAGCCATTCCTGTCCCTCCTGCAAAAGCCATTCCTGTCCCTTCTGGAAAAGCCTTCCCTGTCCCTCCTGCAAAAGCCATTCCTGTCCCTCCTGGAGAAGCCTTCCCTGTCCCTCCTGCAAAAGCCATTCCTGTCCCTCCTAGAAAAGCCATTCCTGTCCCTCCTGGAGAAGCCATTCCTGTCCCTCCTGCAAAAGCCATTCCTGTCCCTCCTGGAGAAGCCACATCTCTCCCCATCCCGGCCTCTCCCTCCAGGAAGAGCCCTCTCCAAGGTCCTGAAGCGACACCGCAGGGCCATGGACCCCTTGGTGCCCTCAGCTTGAGTCGCTCCCTGTGGATCTGAAATCTCCACACAGAAGAAAAGTGGTTTCTTGTGTTTTTCTCTTTTTTTATTCCACAAAAAAAAAAAAGCCTCCAAAACTCCCACAGCCTCTAAATCAAACAGCAAACTCTCTCAGCAAAGGTTTGCAGAACTTCTCTGGCCCATTTAAACCACCAGGTCTGATTTCCCACAGCCCAAATCACAGCTCTGCCACTCACTGCACAATTCCCCCTGCTCTGCCTTCAGCTTTGTCACGGAGAAATATGGCATGTGAGCAAAGCAGGGCACAGTGAACATCAAACAGCTCTTTGAGGGAGCACAGGGACTCGGGTTTGTCAGCAAAACCCTTGGCAGCAAATGCAGAGCTGTAAGAGTCACGTGCTGCTCCGTGACTATTCCAGATTAATTCACCTACTGGATTTATTATGGCAAGATAATTAAAGGAAATTATCATGACAAGATAATTAAGGGGAAAAGTATTGCGTGTGCTATCAGAGAAGCCTCAGGACACACTTGTGCTAATTTATATCTTGATCTGTGTTCTAGCCCACATTATGTGTCAGACAGTGCAGTCCACACCGGAGTGCTTTGGGAGGGATGGAGTTAAGGAACACTCCCTGCTCCCACACAAAGCACACCTCCCGTAAATAAAGGAACATTAGCAGCCACCCCGGCAGCACTGATGGATTATTTATAGCTGCTTTAACAAGCCACTGGATAAATATCTCTAAGTGGCTCTTTCCAAGTGGGAGACACCACATCAAATGGGGATTGAAGGCTTTCGGGGGTTTTGTGGAGGATTTCAAAGGACAGAACATTCTGCAGCTCAGGAATTTGCTGCCAAACCTTTTCCAATTGTAATTTTGCTCTGCTGTGAGATGCTCAGTGCAGCTGCAGGGGCTCCAGAGGGGCTGCTGAAATCCTGATCCAGAGTGACACAACCAAGCCCACGAGAGCCAGCTCTGCCCTGGGTCACTCAGAACCTTGCACTTCTCCTTTTCCTGACCTGCACAGAGATCCACCCACCCATCACCCCTCTGGATTTATTATTTTATTATATATATCACATTAAAACTACACTAAAAGAATAGAAGAAAGGATTCCATCAGAAGGCTGGCTAAGAATAGAATAGCAAAGAATGATAACAAAGGCTTGTGTCTTGGGCTCTCCGTCTGAGCCAGCTGACTGTGATTGGCCATTAATTACAAACAACCACATGAGACCAATCCCAGATGCACCTGTTGCATCCCACAGCAGCAGATAACCATTGTTTACATTTTGTCCCTGAGGCCTCTCAGCTCCTCAGGAGGAAAAATCCTAAGGAAAGGATTTTTCATAAAAGATGTCTGCGACACCCTCAGCCCCACATCCAGCAGTGTTTGGAACACAAACCCTGTGAGGAAGCCCTGAGGGAGCTGGGGGTGCTCAGCCTGGAGAAAAGGAGACTCAGGGGTGCCCCCATCACTCTGCACAGCTCCTGAAAGGTGCCTGTGCCCAGCTGGGGCTGGGCTCTTTCTGCAGGCACTGACACAACCAGAGCACACAGCCTGAGCTGTGCCAAGGGAAATACAGGTTGGATAGCAGGAAAAGGTTTTTACAGAAAGGGTGATAAAGTTCTGGAATGGCTGCGCAGGGAGGTGGTGCAGTCCCCATCCCTGGGTGTGTTTAACAAAGCCTGGATGTGGCACTGGGGGCCAGGGGTGAGCTGAGCTGTTGGGGCTGGGCTGGACTCAATGGTCTTGGAGGTCTCTTCCAACCCTGTGACTCTGTGATTCTGTGAATTCAGAGCTTCCCCAGTTCAGTGCAATCCTGCAGCCTGAAATCTGTGTTCAGGAGAGGAGCTCGCCTCTAGCAGCCAGTGCTGGAGTGCTGCAGCAGCTCCTGAGGCAGGGTGAGGCTGGTGACAGCCTGAGGCTGGCTCCCTGTCACAGCCCAGCCCTGACAGGGCCAGGCTGCAGCCTGGATGGCCCTGGCTCAGGTCACACATCAATCCCACCTGTGGAAAGCAGCCCACACGTCATTTTTATACAGCAATTAAACCAGGATTCCCATTTATTAAACTGGATTAAAAAGCATTTTTACAAGCTCTAATTTTCACAAGTTAATGGGCCTTAAGCACCTTTAATTACAGCCTGGGCAGCATCGATTTCCCTGCTCAGAGTCTCCAAGGCAGCTGAGTTCCTCTGAGCAGCACCAGAGCTGTGCCAGGGCAGGATGGGCACCCCAGAGCTGTGCCAGTGCACAATGAACACCTCAGAGCTGTGCCAGGGCAGGAGGAGTCAGAGCCCTTCAGTTCTCGGTTTCAAGGTTGTTTATTGTTTCTTATCTATAAAATTCTTTCTCTGACCCGCTGAGATCTGTCCACCAGGTCAGACAGAGGCAGACTGACCGCCTTGGGGTGATGTTGTCTGTTTATACTAAAAACTACATGTACCCTATTTACCATAATTTCCTATTACCTAAAACCTATGTTAGACAGTGAGTTTCTACCTTAAACCAATCTAAAGGTGCCATCATCACTCAGAAGATGGAGGCTAGAAAGAAGAAAGGAGAAGGACAAGGCACACCCAGATTCCTCCATCTTGAGACCCCAGGCCTCCATTCTAAAAACCCCAAAATTCTATTTTTCAACCCGTGACAAACTAACTATTATTCTACTTAAACTCTCTTGACTTGTAGTTCTTCATATAAAGGTTGGTAATTTTTTCCATGGGTCAAAATCAAAGGCACAGGGGTCTGGAGCTCTGTGCCAGGGTCTCTGAGCCCCCTGGCAGGGGCTGGGGCCCTCCAGGGCAGCCAGAGGGATGTCCTGGGTTCCAACACATCTCCTCAGGGATCTGGAAGTGCTGATTCCACTAAAAAACACACAAATGACCCAGAAACAAACAAGCAGGAGGTACCAGAAGCTCCTCTTTAAGGGGAACAGATCCAGGGCAGGAATGGGAGAGCTGGGGCTGGGATGGCCCAAGGAGAAGCTCCCTGGTGCCAGGCCAGCCTGGCAGGGCTGGGAGCAGCCCGGGCTGGTGGGAAATGTCCCAAGGATGGACCTGGGTGGGTTTAAGGTCCCTGCCAAGCCACAGCAGCCTGGGATGAGCCAGGACTGATGGAATTCAGCCTTGCCAGGCACAAGAGGTCTCTGATTCATTTGATATTCACACAGTCCAGGAAAAACTGCTCTAGCCCTGTGTCTGCTCCTCCCCAGAGCACAGAAACCTCTGCTTTTCCCTTCTCCCCCAGTCAGCCACTTGCTAAGAGAAGCAATTTCCACTTGTACTTTTGACCCAGTGTATCCTAATCAACAAAGCAAACAGCCTCTTACAGCTTGTTTTATTCCTGCCATCTATTAATTTATTCTTAAAAGCCAAGCTCTCTCTGATCCCCCTCTCCTGCACCTCTCAGCTCTTACTTTAATGTGGAGATTGGAACAGCTCTGCTTCCCTGGGAGGGTCCCAGGGCTGTTTGCAGACCCATTTCCACACCTGGAGCAGCCTGGGGCAGTGGCAGGGGTCCCTGCCCATGGCAGGGGTGGCATGAATGGGCTTTAATTTCCCTTCCAACCCAAACCACTCCAGGATTCCATGGCTTCAATGTTTCCTTCCCCAGGATCAGCAGATCTGCTGGTGTGTTGAAGATTGCAATGCGAGATGTTTTCCATTACCATCTGTATGGCAGATTACCTTTGTCAAGTGAGCAGCTTGCCTTTGAGTGACCACATTCACACCTCCCTCGGGAGGGGACACCTGCTGATAACAGCCATTGAATGTCCCTGCATGGCTGATAAGAACTACAGCATCCCACTGGGAGATGGGAACCCAGAGGGAGGAGCCAAGCATTCCTGCCTGGATATAATCTGGAGATTCTGAAACACCAGCCAAGCATTCCTGCCTGGATATAATCTGGAGATTCTGGAACACCAGCCAAGCATTCCTACCTGGATATAATCTGGAGATTCTGGAACACCAGCCAAGCATTCCTGCCTGGATATAATCTGGAGATTCTGGAACACCAGCACGGCTTCTCCACTGGATTCCCCAGAGGAACAGCAGCTGCCTCTCCTTCCCCTGGATCTTCAGAGGAAGAGACTGCACCCTTCTCCAGGATCCCTGCTCCAGCAGAGCCACCCTGACACTGCAGGAGGGCTGAGCCACAATTCCAATGGGACTGCTGCCACCAGCCTGACCCACAGGGTGTCAGGTTGGGTTCTGACCCTGCCAGTGTTGTTCCAGTGTACTGCATTGTTTATTTTATCCTTTGATTTTCTTCCCTGTTAAAGAACTGTTATTTCCTGCTCCCATATTTTTGCCTGAGAGTCCCTTAATTTAAAGTTTATAGCAATTGGGAGGGGAGGGTTCACATTCTCCATTTCAGGGAAGGCTCCTGCCTTCCTTAGCAGACTCCTGTCTTTCCAAACCAAGACATGGTGGCTGACCAGAGCTGTCAGCTCATGGATCTGATGGTTCTGCAGGGTCCTTGCAGGAGCACACTGATCAAGACAGCTTTAGATAAGAGCAGATAAAAAGCTGTTGACAGGAACAGGGAAATTCATTCCTGGTCAGAGCACTACAGGCCCAGAACCCCCCCCCTTGCACGCACCCAGAGCAGTCTCTGCTCATTAGGGTCAAACAGCCCGAGATCAGAGCAGACAGGGAGAAAATGGACTGCAGGAGTATCAGGCTGCACAGAGCAGGGCCAGGCAGGGCTGCCAGAGCAGCAGGATTGGGGCTGCAGCTGGAAATGAAAAGTTACCTGCTGCTCCCAGCCTGCCACCCTTGGGGAAGGGAGGGGGAGGGAATTTACAGAATTTGGGAAGGCTGCAAAAGGCAGCAGAGACAGCAGAACTGGGATTGGAGCTAAGCAGCAGCCATGAGATTGGTCAGCAGAAAAATTCTGTAAAATGTAGAAAAGTAAGGACAAATAGAACAATTGTCTGTGCATTAATGCTTGGCTAGAATAACTCCCTAAGCTGCAGAAAAGTTTATCCAGTGAGATGTTAGGGAGTTCTAAGCTCAATAATGGAGCTGTGTGCATTGTGTTTGAGGGCTCACAAGCAGGTGTTGTATTTGAAATAAGCAAGCATTGTTTAACCAAAGGTACCTGTGCTTACAGTGGTTGGATGGAACTGCTGTCAATGTGCTTTTGCTTTGTGTGATTGGGCACAAAACTCATAAAGTGAGCTGTGACATTGAGTTCTGTGTCTGCTGCCTGGGATGTGAGCTGGTGGCATCTTCCCATTGCCATAGCCATGGAATGAGGCTGATGCTGGAAAATCAAACAGCTCAAGGCACGTTCCCAGCAGTCCTGTCCTGTTCATGATTTGTACAGAGGCCCCAAACTGGCAATAGGAGGGGGAGGGAACGGCAGAATCTGGAACCAGGTGAGGCAGGGCTGCCCACCCTGATGATCCCCAGGGCATCCCTATAGGGGTACACACAACAGAGAGTGCTTTGGACCTCATTAGCATCAGCAATTTGATGAACAAAATGCCTTGGCAAGAACAAACAGAACTTTGGGGATTAAATGAAGATTGCAAGAAGATTCAATCAGAGGGGTTCACTTGTCACTATAGGATACGAAATAACACTACACAGACACGCTGCTGCTTTCAAGGTAAAAAAGGAAAATTATTTTCTGACTCCAACATTTACAGATTTCCAAGAGTGACAGTGGATTGGAGGGTGACAGTGCCACCTATCCAACGACACTGGACAAACCAACAGCCCATCAAATTTCTCCTCTTCCACAAAAGAACGCGAAACAATGAGGTATTTATAGAAAGTGTGTGAGAAAGTTCGCTACAAGGATGTAAACATCAGAAGGCTTAGAAAAACTTAAAAAAACAGGGTGACAAGGGACAGTCATTTGTCATTCACTTCTTCACAGAGCCCCAAAAGACTTCCAGATGAGGCCCTGGGAGCTGGGAGAGGCAAGCCTGTGAGGAAGAGCTGAGGCTGCTGCTCCTCATTACCACAGTGGATTGTCAAGCAAATTGTATTCTATTTACCATCTGAATGGCAGTTGTCTTCTGTTCAGTGGGCAGTTTTCCTTATCTCTTCCACAATCGGGAAACATTGCTGATAACAGCTATTGAATGTCACTACATGGCTGATAAGAACTGCAGCTTCCCATTGGGAGATGTGAGCCCAGGGGGCGGAGCCAAGCATTCCTACCTGGATATAATCTGGAGATTCTGGAACAGCAGCCAAGCATTCCTACCTGGATATAATCTGGAGATTCTGGAACACCAGCCAAGCATTCCTGCCTGGATATAATCTGGAGATTCTGGAACACCAGCCAAGCATTCCTGCCTGGATATAATCTGGAGATTCTGGAACACCAGCACGGCTTCTCCACTGGATTCCCCAGAGGAACAGCAGCTGCCTCTCCTTCCCCTGGATCTCCAGAGGAAGAGACTGCACCCTTCTCCAGGATCCCTGCTCCAGCAGAACCAGCCTGACCCTGCAGGAGGGCTGAGCCACAATTCCAATGGGACTGCTGCCACCAGCCTGACCCACAGGGTGTCAGGTTGGGTTCTGACTCTGGCAGTGTTGTTCTAGTGTACTGCATTGTTTATTTTATCCTTTTTTTTTTTTTTTTCCCTATTAAAGAACTGTTATTTCCTGCTCCCATGTTTTTGCCTGAGATCCCCTTAATTTAAAATTCATAGCAATTGGGAGGGGTGAGGAGTTCACATTTTCTATTTCAGGGGAACCCCTGCCATCCTTAGCAGGCACCTGGCTTTTGAAACTAAGACACACAGACACTCCTGGCACCAGCCTCTTCCCTCCCACTTCCATTCCCAGCCTCCCACTAAAGACCCCGGGGCTGCTGCATATTCTCAGCCTCCCTGGACACCTCTGGGACACCCAAACCTGGCTTTTTTATCACCCTGGCTCTGCACCTGCTGCAATCCCATCATTCTCACCCCTTCCTAGAAGGTTTTTGTGTTTTACACCTCAGTAACTCTACCCTACAGCTCTCAGTTCATCCACACACCTTAAAGGCAGGTTAAACTGCTGCTTTTATTTTGTCCTTCTTAAAAACAGAAAACAAGACTTGTTACTGTTGTTTGATCAATCCCACCAGAATTATTGCAACCACAGATCTTTTAAAGCTGAAATTAAGGGCTTGAAATTGCATTTTAAATCACTTGGGAATCTCCCTTCCCAAACCCATGGATTTACACGTATTATCCCTCCCATTTTACTGCCTCTTGTAGAACCAGAGGTGCCAGTTTTATTCCAAAGTAGGCTTTAGTGCCTTTGCCTGCCACAAATGAGAGGACAATGTTTGCCCTGAGCTAACACAGACCAACCAGGCTGCTTAGGGGTTGTGGGAGAGAAAAACACATTATCTGTTTTTTTTGTGATGAACATTGCTGGAATCAGCAGGCAAATCCTGATACAAGCAAGGGGGGATGGTTTTAAACTAGAAGTTTAAAAAGTGGAGACATTGCAAGAAATTGGGAAGAAATTCTTTCCCTGCTGCCATTTCCCCATCCCTGGAATGTCCCAGGCCAGGTTGGACACTGGGGCTTGGAGCAGCCTGGGACAGTGGGAGATGTCCCTGTCATGGCACCCATGCCATGGGTGGGATTTGAGGTCTCTCCAAACCAAACCACTCCAGGATTTTCCAAAATCACCCAAACCCAGAGCTGAGTCCCCAGAGCCCCTTCAGGAGAGGTTGGCAGCCTGTGCACAAACTCTTCTGCACGTGTGGGACTCTCCAGACAATTGAAGAGAATTAGCCAGATTAATTTAGGTACAAAGGGCCACATTTTAATTGGCATCAGACTCTCCAGGGCTGTTCCATGGGGCTGTAAAAAAAAAGGAATAAAGGGAATAAAGAGTCCCCAGGGATTGAATACACCAACATATCACACTGGAGACAAAAATTAATGACATCATAAAACACTCCCTGGTGCATCCTAAAGCAAAACTGGCCATATTTATAAATTAAAACTTTGCATTTCCAAGCCTCCTACTGGCAGCAGCTGTACTGAGGCAGGAATTGCTGAAAGCCCCAAAACACAACAAACAAACCTGAAAAAAACCAAGAGAACAACAGCCCAGGCAAAGAGATTTTCTTCTTTATCAATTCCAGCTCCTGATAAATGACTGATGTAAGTTGGTATTACCAGGCTGGCAGCAAACTTGTTATTTCTGAACTTGTTCTCAAGATACAGGATAATACATTGTGGATATTGATGTTCTGTTGACAATCCTTTGACCTTGTAAAATTTCATGGAAGACAAATGCACAGGCCATGGACTGAGCTGCAATATTTTTTTAATGACAGGCCAGAGAAGATTGAAGGAGAAGTTCCCAACCCTGAATCAATCATTATTTCTCACTGCCTTCGCAGCTGAGAAGAAGTGCTTGATAAATGACAGTATTCTTAAATTTACCCAATCAAAATTTAGCCTGGAAGTCCTAATGTCAAGATCCCACACTTGCACACATTGTTTTGACAAGGAAAATCATGGGGCTGGCAGAACCTGCTTCACCCAAATGAGATTCCTTGGAGCTGGTGGAGAGAGAGCAAACTGGGAGCCAAGGTCTGTCTGTGGGAGCAGCTCCCAGGGAGCCTCTCCCAGCCCAGAAAGTGCTGCTGCTGCAAAAATGGGAAATGCTGAGCTGCAAAACTCTCTGGGCTTGAAAAGCCAGGTGTCTGCTGAGGAAGGCAGGAGCCTCCCCTGAAATGGAAAATGCAAATCCCCTCCCTCTGAATTATTGCAATTCTGAAATGAAGGGGCTCTCAGGCAAAGATATGGGAATAGGAATGACAGTTCTTTACCAGGGAAATTAAAATACAAATGCAATAGTATTTTAATACTATTAATATATAGATGTAGATACAAGAATATATATATATATATATATATCTTATTTATATATATATAATCTGTCTGTCTATCTATCTATCTATCTATCTATCTATCTATCTATCTATCTATCTATCTATCAATATATATATATAAAACCCCACTGCCAGAGCCAGACCATGCCCTGTCCCCTGTGTGCCAGGGGGTGTCCCAGCCCCATGCCATGGGGGCTCAGCCCTCCTGCAGCCCCAGCTGTGGCTCTGCTGCAGCAGGGATCCTGCACAAGGGGGGAGTTTTCCTCTGCAGCTCCAGGGCTGCTGCAGATGGGCCTGGGCTCCCTCTGGCCATGCAGGGCAGCAGAAAGCTGCTCCTCTGGCAATGCAGGGGGCAGAGGCTGCTGTGCTGTGCCAGGCTCAGATTGTGCCCAGGTAGGAATGCTTGGCTCCTCCCCTGGGCGGAGCATCTCCCCATGGGATGCTGGGATTGGATCAGCCCTGCAGGGACACTCAGTGGCCATGGACAGCAGAGATCTCCTGCAGGGAGGGTTGGCTGGGGGAGAGATAAAGAAACAACTGCCCCAGGAACAGCAGAGAGCTGCCCCAGCTCTGACAGATGGGGATAGAATTCACAGCCTCATTTCCATCCTAAGACAAAAACTCACCTGGGATCTGTTCACAGCTTTAGAACCCCAGCATGGGCTCCTGGCAGGGACCTTCAATCCCAGCCCAGCCCTGCCACAGGCAGGGACACCTTCCTCATCCTCACCCCTCTCACCCTGGGCTGCCCATGGGGTCATTCCTGCTAGGAAGGGACAGAGACACAAGGGAGGGGTTTGCACAGCTCTGGGACGTCTAAAAACACCCAACCCAAACAAATTCCTTAAAAAAAAAGCAGGAAGGAGTGTCCTGCAGCGGCGCTCTGGGACTGAGAGGGGGAAATTTGGGTCAGAGACAGGAAGAGATTCTTCCCTGGCAGAGGGTGAGAGGTGTCCCTGCCCACAGCAGGGGTGGTACTGGATGGGCTTTAACTCCCTTCCATCAAAACCATTCCATGATTCTAAATTACTTCTTTAATTAAACCTTTCTGCTGCAGCAGCATCCGTACCCCAGTTCTGCCCAGTGCAGGCTGAGACCCACCTGTGACATCCCACAGAATTCCCATTTCCCATCCCTGTTCTGCTTTGTCACAGTGCTCCAATCCCACAGAATTCCCATTTCCCTGTTCTGCCTTTCTGCTCCATCCCACAGAATTCCCATTTCCCTGTTCTGCTTTGTCAGGTAAACCTCCAGTCCCACAGAATTCCCATTTCCCCTCCCTGTTCTGCTCTGTCACCATGACCTGTGCTCCCAGGACTCTGCCACTGCCACCCTGGTGTGTGTCACCTCCTGCTGCTGAATTATTCATGGCCCTTCCTGCAGCCAGCAGCCATCTGGCACTGGGAGAAAACAAACACAGCAAGAGGCAGCTTGGAAAGGCATTTTATGAAAGGGAAAACGGGCCCTGAAGAAGGAAATGAGGTTTTGCCTTGGATCAGCTCCTCATGGAGGGGGATTTTTCACCCACAGCTCGTCATGCACGGCCCCCTGGGGAAAAGGGAAAGGAAAATAACAGAGCAGGGAGGAAAGCAGGCAGCCTGTGAGCTGGGTTCCGTGCAAGGGCTCAGGTAACAGAGAGACAAAAATAGAACAAAAATCCCCTGAGGCATGCCAGGCACACTGCTGGCAATGGATGCCAGGCACACTGCTGTGTGCTGGGGATGTGGCAGTGCCCCACGGCCTGGGGAGCCCTGGGGCTGAGCCAGAGGCACTGCAGGCACCTCTCAGCAGTCACAGGGGTTTGGCTTCTACTGGATTCATTCCCAGTGGTTTTCACTGCTGCTCTGGCCTCTCCCTGTCCCATGGGGATGTGCTGCCAGCCCTCCACAATCCCAGCACTGCCCTTGGGCACTGCCCTGTGCCAGAGTCACAGAACTCCATAATGGTTTGGGTTCAAAAGACCTTAAGCCCCCCCCAGTGCCACCCCTGCCATGGCAGGGACACCTCCCACTGTCCCAGGGTGCCCCAATGTCCAACCTGGCCTTGGGCACTGCCAGGGATCCAGGGGCAGCCACAGCTGCTCTGGCAATTCCAGCCCAGCCAGCAATTCCCAATTCCCAATGCCCCCAGACCCCTCCCCATGCCAGAGGAGGCAATCAGGGATGACACATCACACTGGTGGTGTCACTTCGCGAATTTCCCATCACTGTGGTGGTGCCACTCCTTTCCAAATTTCACATCACCACAGTTGTGCCTCCTTCCAAATTTCACATCACCGTGGTGGTGCCATTTTCCGAATTTCACATCACTGTGATGCTGCCACTTTCCAAATTTGACTCCTCCTCCCATTATGGGCTCCATGACCTATGACTGCTGTACAGCACCCACCCAGCATTACTGGTGGCTTTCAGAGCCAGAGCTGCTGCCAGGGCCCCCAGCACATCCCTTCCCTGTCAGCTGCTCACTCCCAGCTGCCAGCAGCGCTGTTTGCATCTGTCAGGGCCATCTTGCTGCCCTAAATCCGAGCCCATCACCATTTGGAAGCAGCACAGCCAACAATAAACAGTCTGGGGGAGGCTGCAGTCCAAAAAAACCACTCCAGTCCATCTTCACTGTGAGTTGTGGGGAGCAGCAAAAGCTATCCTGACAAAGGGAATGGCTTCAAGCCGGAGGAGGTGGATTTAAGTGAGATTTTAAGAAGGAATTCCTGGCTGGGAGGGTGGGCAGGCCCTGGCACAGGTGCCCAGAGCAGCCCCTGGATCCCTGGCAGTGCCCAAGGCCAGGCTGGACACTGGGGCACCCTGGGACAGTGGGAGGTGTCCCTGCCATGGCTGGGGTGGCACTGGAGGGGATTTGAGGTCCTTTGTATCCCCATGGGATTCCATTACATTGTCCTGCCTGCACCTCCTCTCCCCACAGTCATCCCCAGTTTTTCTGTCCGAACCCAGACAAAAACCTGATTATGGCTGGTTCCCACTTACATGGAAATATTCCAGTAAATTATCTTCACCTCCAAACTTTTAAACAGAGATCTCTAAACAATCCTCCCTGGAAATATCAAACCCTGTTCCTCTGCCCATGAGTTTGGTGGAGCAGACATGCAGGGATGATTTCAGATAAGCTTCCAAAACCCCTTTTAGTACCAACACGTTTTCCAAAGTTGATTATCCAGCTCAGAGCTTCCCTGTGAGGTGGCAGCCCCTCATCCCCCACCTCCAGCACCGACCCATCATCCCTATGGGAAAAGCAGCTGATGGGATGCTGCCCTTGTGGTAATTCACTTGTGGGGAACTTTGGAAGGAATTAGAGATGGGATCTCTGAGTTGATTTGGATGATGTGGTTTATATTTGGTTTATTTTTGGTTTATTTTCTTATCTTCTACTGGCAAGAAGGGTGAATTCAGCTCACATCTTCACTGCATGGCTCAGAAGGTCACAAGACCCTCAGTTACAAGACCTTTTAAGGATTTATTGACCAATAAAACACTGCCAACAAGGATATTTATGTTTTTGACCTAATCTTTAAATATTTCATCTAATGGACCCATGCTACAGTGTGAGCTTTCTTAGCCACTCGTTACGGCACACAAACCCACAGTGCTGCATTCTAAACTCCTTGTTCGCCTCTGGAACTACCTTTTTAAGATATCTTAAACTCTAAAACTCTAAACTTTCCTTAACGTGTCTGTGCTTTAAACTATAAATCCATCACTTCTGGCACCTCAGTTTGGGAGCCTTTCCCGAGGTCTCAGACCAAATCCTGGGTTTAATTCTCAGTTCGGCTCACAGGCCCAAAGCTCTGAGAGTTCCCTGCATTTCAGATTCCAGCATGCTCTCAGGGCCAGCAGCCAGGATTCCCACCCCAAATCAGAGAGATGTGGGAAGGATGTGACAGTCCTTGAATGCTGCAGAAAGGTACAGGAATTAGAAAAGTCCTCATTAAATTAGGCCAGCTCTGTTAAGCTGATATCAGGCCTGTCACTTCTTCTGAGTACAGCTGAGTAATTTGCAAGTTCCCATGCAAAAACAATCTCAGGTATGAAAGGTTCATTAACACAAACTACTCTTAGGTGAAAAACAGCTAGCACCTTCATAAACAGTAAGATCTCTCTCATGAGAATCAGTAAAATATGGAAAAAATCAGGAAAAAATATGTAAACTAACTGAACAGAATTAGATAGATACGCAAGATCCCATGAACCCAGTGGGAATGCATTGTCCATTAATAACATCTGACACAGGGCTTTCTGATAATCCTATGAAATGTGACCTCTACAATAAAGATTGGGCTTTTCTGCATGAAGAAAATGCAGTTTGGCTGCTTTATGGCAACACTGGAGCTGCTCTGAGCCTGGGAAATGCAGGGAGAGGCACACGGAGCTCCAGAACAGGGACACAGTTTGGATCTGGACTGCCCCACCTGCAGAGTGAAAATGTGGCTGCACTTTTATATACCCACTTTAAATTTAAATAATCTAAAAGTTCTTGACCACCAGCAGTTCCTGTGTGGAGCCTGGCAAGGCTTTCCCTCCAGAAATATCCCATTCTAATATGGACACATAAACCTGTTTGTCCCAAATGCAATAATAGAATACAAGAAATAATAACAATAACAATAACAATAATAACAATAACAATAGAATTAATACAATAGAAATACATAATAATACATATTATATAAGAATTATATTATATTATATTATATTATATTATATTATATTATATTATATTATATTATATTATATTATATTGCAGTAATATAATATAATATAATATAATATAATATAATATAATATAATATAATAATTATATATAATAATTTTAAGAATTATTAAAACATAATAATAGAATTAATACAACAGAAAGAACTGATAGGGAAATGCGAGCATCCTCCTTTTTCTTGGATCTATCCTCTCATTTTGTGCAAAAAAATGAAGTTTGCTGAACAAAATACCTGTGGAATTCTCACCAAGGGAAGAGAAAGATGGGTTGTGAAGAGTTGTGCTGGGCCAAGCTACAGCTCCAGCAGGTCACAGACGTGTCCAGTTCATGGTAAGCTGTGCCTGAGCTCCTGTGCCAGCTGAGCTCCTGTGGCAGCAGCCCCAGCTCAGCGCTGCTCCCTCTCCCCTCCCAGAGCCCTTTCAGGCTCTGTTAAGTTTCCCACTGCGAGGTTTCCCATACAGGAGCAGGGTTTACCTGTGTAAGCACAGGGATTAACACAGGATTCCTTGCTCAGTCCCAAAATCCCCCCTTGGGCAGGGAGAGTGGCACCTGTGCCCCTCCCTGCAGCTATCTGCTGGGCTCACACTGACAAATCCCCTGGAAAATTCCAGTTCTCTGTCTTTTTCCCCATTTTTTAAAATCTGTTTGTGCCAGGCTCAGCTACCAGAGGTGCATGGATGCACTCAGCATCATTGCCTTTCCTCAGGAAACTGCCTGAGAGGTGCCAACACCTGCAGTGCCAGGGCCTCTGAGGCTGCCTGGGATCACCAGGAGGCACAACAGCCAAGGGCAGCCGTGTGAAGGTACTCTCCACACAGGGCCCTGAGTTTCCTCAGGGTAATCATGCTCAGATCCAGCCTCTGGCACGAGGAAATCTCCTTCCACACTGAGGTTTTTAAGAGATTGTGTCCAAAAGTAGTAAGGTACAAAAGACTGAGCTGGGACCAGGCTGTGCAGGGACTCCCTGACATCTCTGTTTGCCCTGGGACACTGCAGGGCAGAATTCATGGAATAAAACAGAATTCTAGGATCCCTGAGGCTGGAAAAGCCCTCCCAGTCCCAGCTGTGCCCAATGCCCACCCTGTCCCCAGCCCAGAGCTCTGAGTGCCACCTCCAGGAATTCCTGGGACACCTCCAGGGATGGGCACTGCAAACCAGAGGACAGATATTCATGGAATCATGAAGGCTGGAAAAAACCTCTAAACTCATCCAAACATTCCCCAGCCCTGCCAAATCCACCGCTGCCCCGTGTCCCCAGGTGCCACATCCACAGGGATTTAAATTCCTCCAGAGTTGGGGACTCCACCCTCTATCTGTGCCAGGGCTGGGAACCCTTTTAGGGAAGAAATTTTCCCAAATATCCAATGGAAACCCCACAGAATCCCTGAGGCTGGAAAAGAGCTCCAAGATCAGAGTCCCAGCTGTGCCCAATGCCCACCCTGTCCCCAGCCCAGAGCTCTCAGTGCCACCTCCAGCCCACATCTCCAGGGATGGGCACTGCAACCCTCCCTGGGCAGTGCCAAGGCCTGAGCCCCCTTTCCATGGGGAAATTCCTGCTGTGCCCACCCTGAGCTGCCCCGGCCCAGCCTGAGGCCATCTCCTCTTGTCCTGCTGAAATTTGGGAGCTGATGGATGAGCATCCACTGCTAACCCCGGGCTCCCGAGCTGGAGATGCAGCCACAGAGGAGCCCAGCCCTCCTCACAGGCTCTGAGGGGAACACCTTGTTCTTCCCTCAGCTCTGACCAAATTACATCACAGAATCCCTAAATGGTTTGGGCTGGAAGGGACCTTAAAGCCCATTTTGTCCCACCCCTGCCCTGGGCAGGGACACCTCCCACTGTCCCAGGCTGCTCCAACCAGGGCTGTTAATTGTCCTTGTACAGCATCGTCACATCTCTGAGTGGTTTTTGAGGAGAATGCTGTCACGCATCTGTGTTTGATGTATTTGACATATTTAGAACAAACAAAAGGTCAGCTCTGAGAGCCCAGACAGAGATTTCATTTCTCATTATCCCCAATGCTTTAATGACCGTGAGGATTTCTCAGGTTGAACAACACACAGGACAATGTCCTTTGGGCAGGCTCCTCATCTCAAAGCCACCAGCGGGGAACTGAGGTGACACGAGGAGGAAACACCCAGCAAAAATCCCTTTGTGGGGTGAGGAGAAAACACCCAGCCAAAAATCCATTGGTGGGCTGAGGAGAAAACACCCAGCAAAAATCCATTGGTGGGGTGAGGAGGAAACAAACACCCAGCAGAAATCCATTGGTGGAGCTGAGGAGAGAACAAACACCCAGCAGAAATGCATTGGTGGGGTGAGGAGAGAACACGCAGCAAAAATCCATTTGTGGGGTGAGGAGAGAACAAACAGCCAGCAGAAATCCATTGGTGGGGTGAGGAGAGAACACGCAGCAAAAATCCATTTGTGGGATGAGGAGAGAACCCAGCAAAAATCCATTTGTGGGGTGAGGAGAGAACACCCAGCAAAAATCCATTTGTGGGGTGAGGAGAGAACACCCAGCATAAATCCATTGGTGGGCTGAGGAGAAAACACCCAGCATAAATCCAGAAATCCATTGGTGGGGTGAGGAGAGAACAAACAGCCAGCAGCAATCCATTGGTGGGGTGAGGAGAGAACAAACAGCCAGCAGAAATCCATTGGTGGGGTGAGGAGAGAACCCAGCAGAAATCCATTTGTGGGGTGAGGAGAGAACAAACAGCCAGCAGAAATCCATTGGTGGGGTGAGGAGAGAACAAACAGCAGAAATCCATTTGTGGGGTGAGGAGAGAACAAACAGCCAGCAGAAATCCATTTGTGGGGTGAGGAGAGAACACTCAGCAAAAATCCATTTGTGGGGTGAGGAGAGAACAAACAGCCAGCAGAAATCCATTGGTGGGGTGAGGAGAGAACACTCAGCAAAAATCCATTTGTGGGGTGAGGAGAGAACAAACAGCCAGCAGAAATCCATTTGTGGGGTGAGGAGAGAACAAACAGCCAGCAGAAATCCATTTGTGGGGTGAGGAGAGAACACTCAGCAAAAATCCATTTGTGGGGTGAGGAGAGAACAAACAGCCAGCAGAAATCCATTGGTGGGGTGAGGAGAGAACAAACAGCCAGCAGAAATCCATTGGTGGGGTGAGGAGAGAACAAACAGCAGAAATCCATTTGTGGGGTGAGGAGAGAACAAACAGCCAGCAGAAATCCATTTGTGGGGTGAGGAGAGAACACTCAGCAAAAATCCATTTGTGGGGTGAGGAGAGAACAAACAGCCAGCAGAAATCCATTGGTGGGGTGAGGAGAGAACACTCAGCAAAAATCCATTTGTGGGGTGAGGAGAGAACAAACAGCCAGCAGAAATCCATTTGTGGGGTGAGGAGAGAACAAACAGCCAGCAGAAATCCATTTGTGGGGTGAGGAGAGAACCCAGCAAAAATCCATTGGTGGGGTGAGGAGAGAACAAACAGCCAGCAGAAATCCATTGGTGGGGCTGCAGCAGCCAGCTGGTAGAGAGTGGTGCCCTCCTTCAGCACTGAGGAGCTGTCAGCAGCCTGCCAGAAACAGTGAGTAACAGCAGAGTAACAGAGGAGTAAGAGTGGAGTAACAGCAGCGTAAAAGCAGAATGACAGCACAGTAAGAGCAGAGTAACTGCAGAGTAAGAGAGGCAAAACAGCAGAGTAAGTGGGATAAGAGCAGAGAAACAATGGAGTAACAGCGGAATAAAAGTGAAGTAACAGTGGAGTAACAGCAGAGTAACAGTCGAGTAAGAGCAGAGTAATAGCAGAGTAACAGTGGAGAAACAGCGGAGTAAGAGCAGAACAACAGCAGAGCAACAGCAGAGTAAGTGGAGTAACAGCAGTGTAAGGGCAGAGTAACAGCGGAGTAACAGCGGAGTAACACTGTAATAGCAGTGGCATAAAGAGAGGAGTAACAGCAGTGTAACAGTGGAGTAACAGCAGAGTAAGAGAGGAGAAACAGAGGAGTAAGAGCTGAGTAACAGCAGAGTAACAGCAGAGTAAGAGCTGCAATAAATTGAATGGAAACCCCTCGGGCACAGAGACATCCAAACTGCAGGAGAGGAACGGGCAAATGGGGGCACTGGGGGACAGGGACAGACACCACAGGGTGAGGTGGGGTGCAGCAGGAGAGGCAGGGTGGGCAGAGCGAGAGGGGACGGCCAGGCAGGGCAGTGTCACAGCTCGGGGATGGACTGGGACAATCAGGCTGGGCAGTGTCAGAGCTCAGGGACAGCCAGGCAGTGTCACAGCCCTGGGGACAGCCAGGCTGGGCTGTGTCACAGCCCCGGGGACAGCCAGGCTGGGCAGTGTCACAGCCCCGGGGACAGCCAGGCAGTGTCACAGCTCAGGGACAGCCAGGGCAGTGTCAGAGCTCAGGGACAGCCAGGCAGTGTCACAGCTCAGGGACAGCCAGGCAGTGTCACAGCCCCGGGGACAGCCAGGCTGGGCAGTGTCACAGCCCCGGGGACAGCCAGGCAGTGTCACAGCTCAGGGACAGCCAGGGCAGTGTCAGAGCTCAGGGACAGCCAGGCAGTGTCACAGCTCAGGGACAGCCAGGCAGTGTCACAGCCCCGGGGACAGCCAGGCTGGGCAGTGTCACAGCCCCGGGGCCAGGCTGGCACTGCTGACCCTGCAGGTGCAGGCTGCATTGTGAGCAGCCGTGCAGGACACAGCGAGAGCTCCTCCTCCCTGCAGTGGCCATGCCCTAACGGGAGATTCTGCACTAAACCCCCAAATCCCCCCTGAGCCCCCACCCCACACCTGCCCCGGGCCCTGCAGGTGAGCACACAGAGCCTGAGCTGCTGGGTTCACCCCTGAGAGCAGGACACCGGCATGAGCTGCCATCACACAGGGTGACAGAGCAGATTTTTCATAGCATTGTTACAGAGGCGTGGGAAAATGTGACAAAAAGCTTTTCAACGCTGAACTGAATGAAGGAAATGGCTCGAGAGGGTGGGCAGGGCCTGGCACAGAATTCCCAGAGCTGCCCCTGGATCCCTGGCAGTGCCCAAGGCCAGGCTGGACACTGGGACACCCTGGGACAGTGGGAGGTGTCCCTGCCGTGGCAGGGCTGGCTCTGGGTGGGATTTAAGGTCCCTTCCAAGCCAAACCATTCTGGGATTTAATGATTACAAGTAAAAAACTGGGAGAGGGAGTTTCAGTAACCTCAAGGGTGCAGCAGGGCATGGTCCTACACACAAATTTGGAAACTCTGCCTACCCGAGTTGAGCATTTGATTTTTTTGGGGGACTGCAGAGAGAACAACAACCTCAGATGAACCTTTACACCAATTACTGAACTTTTCTTGCCATCCTTATTTAAATGATACAATTATCTCCCAATTTGCTGCCTACTTAGCTGGTTGTGTTATTTCTGTTATTATTCTCATCATATCTCTTCCCCTCTTTTTCTTTTCTCTTATTTTTTCCAGCTCACAATTGCTTCCACTGTATTCTCTGATTACTGCTGTATTTAATCTTTTTTTCTGTAACAAGCAAAAAAAAAAAAAAAAAAAAAAAAAAAAAAAAAAAAAAATCCCCCACAAGCTGCAGTGCAGCTCCAGCAGGAGAACAAGCCCTGCTCCTCATTATCCTGGGCACCCTTTTTCCCTGCTGCTGGCCCTGCCCAGGTGTTTCTGGCTGTCCCCTGCCTCCCCTGCCCTTCCCACTCCTGTCCCAGCCCCTCTGCTCTCCTGACTCCTGCCCAGCTTTGCTTCTTTCTGTTTTCCTGCCCTGCTCACACCCCTGGGTGGTGTTGGGGTGTGAGGAGCCCCTATGTGCGGGAGCTCAGCGAGTTTATCTTGTCCACCTCTGCTCCAAATTAACCCTTCCCTCCGTTTCCAGCAGGGGATTCAGTGGGAAGGGGATTTCAGAGGGGGGCTCTGGAGCAGGGGGTGCCCTGTGCCTGTGTTGGGGCCATGGGCAGCGACAGGGCACGGTGAGGCTCTCTGGGTGTCCATGGGCAGTGACAGGGCACGGTGAGGCTCTCTGGGTGTCCCTGGGCAGTGACAGGGCACGGTGAGGCTCTCTGGGTGTCCATGGGGCCATGGGCAGCGACAGGGCACGGTGAGGCTCTCTGGGTGTCCATGGGCAGTGACAGGGCACGGTGAGGCTCTCTGGGTGTCCATGGGGCCATGGGCAGTGACAGGGCACGGTGAGGCTCTCTGGGTGTCCATGGGGCCATGGGCAGTGACAGGGCACGGTGAGGCTCTCTGGGTGTCCATGGGCAGTGACAGGGCACGGTGAGGCTCTCTGGGTGTCCATGGGCAGTGACAGGGCACGGTGAGGCTCTCTGGGTGTCCATGGGCAGCGACAGGGCACGGTGAGGCTCTCTGGGTGTCCATGGGCAGTGACAGGGCACGGTGAGGCTCTCTGGGTGTCCATGGGCAGTGACAGGGCACGGTGAGGCTCTCTGGGTGTCCATGGGCAGTGACAGGGCACGGTGAGGCTCTCTGGGTGTCCCTGGGGCCATGGGCAGTGACAGGGCACGGTGAGGCTCTCTGGGTGTCCCTGGGGCCATGGGCAGCGACAGGGCACGGTGAGGCTCTCTGGGTGTCCCTGGGCAGCGACAGGGCACGGTGAGGCTCTCTGGGTGTCCATGGGCAGCGACAGGGCACGGTGAGGCTCTCTGGGTGTCCATGGGGCCATGGGCAGCAACAGGGCACGGTGAGGCTCTCTGGGTGTCCATGGGCAGCGACAGGGCACGGTGAGGCTCTCTGGGTGTCCATGGGCAGTGACAGGGCACGGTGAGGCTCTCTGGGTGTCCATGGGCAGTGACAGGGCACGGTGAGGCTCTCTGGGTGTCCATGGGCAGTGACAGGGCACGGTGAGGCTCTCTGGGTGTCCCTGGGGCCATGGGTAGTGACAGGGCACGGTGAGGCTCTCTGGGTGTCCATGGGCAGTGACAGGGCACGGTGAGGCTCTCTGGGTGTCCATGGGCAGCGACAGGGCACGGTGAGGCTCTCTGGGTGTCCATGGGCAGTGACAGGGCACGGTGAGGCTCTCTGGGTGTCCATGGGCAGTGACAGGGCACGGTGAGGCTCTCTGGGTGTCCCTGGGCAGTGACAGGGCACGGTGAGGCTCTCTGGGTGTCCATGGGCAGTGACAGGGCACGGTGAGGCTCTCTGGGTGTCCATGGGCAGTGACAGGGCACGGTGAGGCTCTCTGGGTGTCCCTGGGGCCATGGGTAGTGACAGGGCACGGTGAGGCTCTCTGGGTGTCCCTGGGGCCATGGGCAGCGACAGGGCACGGTGAGGCTCTCTGGGTGTCCATGGGGCCATGGGCAGCGACAGGGCACGGTGAGGCTCTCTGGGTGTCCATGGGCAGTGACAGGGCACGGTGAGGCTCTCTGGGTGTCCATGGGCAGTGACAGGGCACGGTGAGGCTCTCTGGGGGCTCTGCCTGCTCCTCCTGCCCAAACCTGCTCCTGATGAAATCTCCGAGTGTGAAGCCATGCGAGAGGAGCGAGCACAGCTGCCCAGGGAATGGTGGGGTGCAGTACCAGCACTTTTCACTCCTGGGGGCAGCAGGGGCAGCCTCTCCTGCCCAGCTCTCTGCGGCTGCACTTTGTGATGCTGCAGGTCCTGTCCAACCTAAATAATCCTGATTGCACTCAGCATGGCACCTCGCACTGTCCCAGGGTGCCCCAGTGTCCAGCCTGGCCTTGGGCACTGCCAGGGATCCAGGGACAGCCACAGCTGCTCTGGCAGTTCCAGCCCAGCCAGGAACTCCCAATCTCCCATCTAAACCTATTCTCCATGACTGCCTCGTTCCCTGAGCCTCCAATTCAGGATAAAAATCTCTGTATAAGGTAGATGAGGGAACATTCCTGCCCTTTCCCAAATGTTCCTTTCCTCTCCACAGCAGCTGCAGCTGCTTTGAAGTCTTCTCCTGTGGGCTTTGCTGTGTGCTGCTCTGCAGAGCCCAGGGCAGAGCAAAGCTGGGGGAGGCAGGGAGGGAAGGAGGGAGGGAAGGTTAAAAGCCTCTGACAATAGACAAGGATTCCCAAATAATATCCTGCCACGCTTGGTTAGAGCCAGACTCCAGTCATGGAGTCATGGCTGCTGCACATAATGATGTAACTGTAATTGCTTCTCTCTACAAAGGTATTAAATTAAATTCACAAAATGTCAAGGTCCTTTGCATTTAAGTACAACTCAACAGGGGTTTAGTGGCTATTACTGCAGCCCTTTGAACACTTTAAACAGACTGATGTCAGTTATTTGTCCAGCTTGAAGCTGCCAAGACAACAAAAACACTTCAGGGTCTGCCTGGGCTCCGTTTCCTGGCACTTGGAGCAGGGAGGGGAGATCCTCCCCTCTCCTCCAGAGCTGCTCTGTGCCTCCCCTGCTGTGTGCCCCATAAAGGGCAGGGGCTGGCAGCAAATACCAGCTGGGTGCCTTGGGAAGGTGTCCTGAGCTGGTGGGGGCACTCAGGGCCGCAGGGTCCCGGCGGAGCTCACCCACACAGGGACAGGGTGGTGCCCCAAACAGAGCCTGCCTGGGCGCTGGGGCTGCAGGGGGGGGGCTCAGATTGAGGGGAGGGGGTACCCCGAGACAGCCCAGGGGAGTCCCAGCCCGCGGGTTTGGGAGATTGCACCGAGTTCAGCCACAGCTGAGATGCTGCTTCTCTGCCATTTCAGCTCGCTGCCAGCAGTGCAGCAGTAAAATTTGGAATAGACCAGATTCTTAAGCCCAGAATTATTAGATCTGGAAATAAATTGGGGAAAGAACTTCTTTTTCATGTGCAAACACTCCTGCAAAAGTGACAGATGGCTCCAGTGGCCCCAGAAACAACAGATGGCTCCAGTGGCCCCGTGCACATCTGGGTGCTGATGGCAAAACCTTCATCTGTGTTTTATTAGAGCTGAGCTTCTCCCAGGGCTGGAGGGACAGAACACAGGAATGGCTCCCAGTGCCAGAGGGCAGGGATGGATGGGAGATTGGGAATTGGGAATTCCTGGCTGGGCTGGAATTGCCAGAGCAGCTGTGGCTGCCCTGGATCCCTGGCAGTGCCCAAGGCCAGGCTGGACACTGGGGCACCCTGGGACAGTGGGAGGTGTCCCTATGTCTTGGTTTGATAAGGAAGTGAGTTTTTTGGGAGGTTGTGGTCATATTAATCAGTGCTCAGATTTCAATATTAGCACCTGGTGTAGCTACTAAAGATATGCATACACCTCTGAGAACACAGGGGGTTAAAAATAAAGGACTCTCAGGGAACTGTCTCTTGGTTCTGGTTGGTGAAAAAGGTCAGAATGGTTTAGGAGGTTTTCATTCCAAGTTATGTGTGTATTCCTTTTTACATAAAGTTGTAAGTTAATAGCGTTTTTTCTTTCTTTCTAAGCTTGAGCCTGCATTGCTCTATTTCCAATCACATCTCACAACAAACACTGTAAAGAATATATTTCCATAAAAACACTGGAATTATGCCAACGTTTAACCGTGACACCTTGCCATGGCAGGGGTGGCACTGGGTGGGGTTTGAGGTCCCTCTGAACCCAAACCTCTGTGGGATTTGATGTTTCTGTGATAGCACAGCTGGGGTGGTGCTCCATGCCCACATCACAGGTGTGGAATGGGGGCACAGGGTCCCCAAAGTCACCTCCCACAGCCCCAGTCCCCAGTGTGCAAACCCCTGCTGCACCTCCAGGCATTCCCAGGGCTCGTTCCCTTCACTTCTCATTCTCAGGGCTCCTTCCTTTCACCTCTGTCAGTGGGACATTTTCTGAAAAATCCTCTTTGCCCAGGATTTTTCTCCTGCGAAGATGAGAAACCTCAGAAAAGAAATGTAAACAATAATTATCTGATGCTTGGGAATGTGGTCTGGAGATGGTTTACCAACAGGTGCAGCTTTGATTGGTTCCGTGTGAATTGTTTTTAATTAATGACCAATCACCATCAGCTGTGTCAGACTCTGAGGAGTCAGTCATGAGCTTTCATTGTCATTTTTGTTTAACCTTCTGATGTATCCCTTCTCTTTCTTTAGTACAGTTTTAGTATAGCATTCTTTTAATATAATATCATAAAATAATAAATCAGCCTTCTAAGAACATGGAGTCAGATTCTCATCTCTCACCTCATCCTGGGGACCTCACAAACACCACACACCTCCATTTCCATCTCCAAAGTTTCCCTGCCAGAAGTGGATGAGTTTCCCAGAAAAGCCTCCTGCCTGCTGCAGCGGGGGCAGCTGGGGACAGAGGGGTCAGGGAAGAGCCTCCTTTCTGCTGCTTTGATCTCGTTAAATGAAGATTCATAGAAAACACTGAGCCAATTAAGAAGATCAGGTATTGGATTATTAAAAACCTGTGGTGCTCAAGGGCTTCACCTCCGGGAGGTTCCTCCCCTCCGCCTCCTGCCAGAGTTCACTGCACGGGCGACTGCAGAGGGAGGCTTGGCACTTCATAATCGTTCATATGTAATTCAAAATTAGGCATATTTTCTATAGAATCGACAATTATATTTACTATACATTTATTCTATTACTATATAGTAAATGTATAGTGTGTATGTGACATAATATTTCATATTATACTATATAAATTTACTATATTACTATGTATTTATTACGTTTACTATTATATTTGTATATGTTTGTCAATATATTCATATTTTATTTTTATTATATAATACAGGAAAATTATATTATATTATATCATATTATATTATATTATATTATATTATATTATATTATATTATATTATATTATATTATATTATATTATATTATATTATATTATATTATATTATATTATATTATATTATATTATATTATATTATATTATATTATATTATATTATATTATATTATATTATATCAGTGTAAATAGCCATATATACAATATATGCTTCTTTATATAAAATTTATATTTGTATATAAACATTTAAACATTAATAAATAACCAAATAAATCTGTAGTTTTTCCTGGCTCAGCTGTCCAACCCAAACCACCCTGATGGCACTCAGCATGGCACAGATGGGCTCCAGTGCCCCTGCCTGGCCCAGCTTCCAGGGAGTTCTCTGCTCCTGCTGCCAGCCAGGCTGGGAGGTGGCAGGGCAGGGTCTGGAGAGGCCCTGGGACAGACAGAACCTGGAAAGGGGACCCAGGAGCTGCTGCAAAGGATCCTGGAGTGCTCAGGTTGGAAGGGACCTTCCAGACCTTGAAGGGACATTAAGGGTTATTTGGTTCCACTCCCTTTGCATTTAAACATTTGAGCAGCCCCATTTCACCTGAGCTTCTTCTAATGCATCATTTGGTGGCTTTATTTCATTTCAGTCTTTTCACCAGCTTAAAAATTCCTCGCTCCTTTGCCAAGACCTTGAGAGATCATTGCCTTTGACTCAGAAAACCTTTCCAAAACCCTTTTCTTGGCTCAGGAAACAAAAGATCTCATGGAGCTCTGCAACAAGGCAGGGCCTGCCCTTTAAAGCACCTGGCTATTTCTGGTCAACACAAAGTTCAACTCGAGCCACCCCAGGAAGGCTTTTAAAGAGGTTTACAAAGAAACATGAATTTCCTGAAGTGTGCTAGGAAATGTGAGTCCCTGCCCAGCCTGAGGGGAAAGAAGAGCTGTGGTTCTTCAAATCCTGCTGGCCTGGGATTGAGGGTCAGAGCTCCTGCCCCTTCTGGTGCCTTCATGCTCTGCCTGTGCAGGGCTTGAAGTGATTTCTAAAAAGGCAAAGTGCTAAAGCACAGGTCACCTGTGCCAGGGCCCTTCCTCCTTCACAAGGAACAATTCCCAATTCCCAATCTCCCACCCATCCCTGCCCTCTGGCACTGGGAGCCATTCCCTGGCTCCTGTCCCTCCATCCCTTGTCCCCAGTCCCTCTGCAGCTCTCCTGGAGCCCCTTCAGGCCCTGCCAGGGGCTCTGAGCTCTCCCTGGAGCCTTCTCCTCTCCAGGGAACATTCCCAGCCCTCCCAGCCTGGCTCCAGAGGAAACCATTCAGGGGAATCTGGAATTGTCTTTAACAAGCACAGACACAGAAGGGTTACAGTGGGAACAGCAAAACAAAAACAGAGGAAGGAAGGAAGGAAGGAAGGAAGGAAGGAAGGAAGGAAGGAAGGAAGGAAGGAAGGAAGGAAGGAAGGAAGGAAGGAAGGAAGGAAGGAAGGAAGGAAGGAAGGAAGGAAGGAAGGAAGGAAGGAAGGAAGGAAGGAAGGAAGGAAGGAAGGAAGGAAGGAAGGAAGGAAGGAAGGAAGGAAGGAAGGAAGGAAGGAAGGAAGGAAGGAAGGAAGGAAGGAAGGAAGGAAGGAAGGAAGGAAGGAAGGAAGTGGCGGAAGGAAGGAAGGAAGGAAGGAAGGAAGGAAGGAAGGAAGGAAGGAAGGAAGGAAGGAAGGAAGGAAGGAAGGAAGGAAGGAAGGAAGGAAGGAAGGAAGGAAGGAAGGAAGGAAGTGGCGGAAGGAAGGAAGGAAGTGGCGGAAGGAAGGAAGTGGCGGAAGGAAGTGGCGGAAGGAAGGAAGGAAGGAAGGAAGGAAGGAAGGAAGTGGCGGAAGGAAGGAAGTGGCGGAAGGAAGTGGCGGAAGGAAGGAAGTGGCGGAAGGAAGTGGCGGAAGGAAGTGGCGGAAGGAAGGAAGGAAGGAAGGAAGGAAGGAAGGAAGGAAGGAAGGAAGGAAGGAAGGAAGGAAGGAAGGAAGGAAGGAAGGAAGGAAGGAAGGAAGGAAGGGAAAGAGAGAGAAAGAAAGAAAGAAAAGGAAGGAAGGATTCCCTCTCCATCAGTGCCTGCTGAGTTTCAGCCCAGGACCTGGAGCCACCAAAATTCCATCTGGGAAATCCCAAGGGGCCCATGCAGTCAGAGTCCTCCCAGCTCTGCTCCTGCCAGACCTGCAGCACCCAGAGAACTCAGTTATTCCTTAAAATATTCTCAGATATTCCTTAATATCTGCTTCCAGTGTACGAGGTGCTGATGGGAAGCCCCAGACTGGAGGAAGATTCTCTCAATCTAAGTATAAAATAGAGGGAAATTTGAAACACCTCAGACTTAATATATACATATATAATATATATATAAAATATATTCTTTTTTTTTTTTTTGGGGAGGGGGGGATTCTTTTGTTTTTTTGGTTGGTTTTTTGGTTTTTTTTTTTTTTTTGGTCATTTTACATTTTAGAGTGACAAAAGGACAAAATCCCACCTTGTTCCATTTCCCCTTTTCCTGTGTCCTACAGCCAAGCCCTAAATCTCAAATTCCATCATTCCCCCCAGGCTGGTGCTTTGCACATGCAAACATCCCTCAGAATAGCAAATTAACGTTGGCTTTGCCAGAAACGAGATGTACAAACCTGATGCAAGGGAAAAACAAAGATAAAGGACACCCTGGCCTGGCTGGCAGTGAGAATCCCATCATGAAATAATCCCATTAAAAAACATCCCAAATTTCCTTCAGGAAAGGCGGAAAATTTCCTTTTCCAGTTAGTAAAAAACCACCACAAAAAAGACAGAATTTTATATTCTTGATTTTGCTGCCAGCCTAAAAACAAAAAACCAAAGGTGGATTAAATGTACCTACCCCAAGGAACAGGGATTTTATTTTAAGCCTCTCTACACCATCAAGCAGGAAAAAAAAAATGTCTCTTTCCTTTCCAGATAATTCCTAATTAATAAAGTTATATTTATTACATGCAATTAAAAATATAACCTCAGGGCACGAGCAACAATAGAGATATTCAGGCTGAGAGTTACTCATCAAAATTATTTTCATTGCCATTTTTCCCAAGCACTCTGTGGATAAAAATTCATTTCTGGAAGCTACAGTATCCCGTTTCATTAAAATAGTGTTTTCTAATTAAATTAATTGAACAAAGGCAGAAAGGATGTTGGGATGCTCCACATCTGAGAATAAAGCTAATTGAAGCGAATCAGCTCCTCTGCAATGGAAGCAGCTCTGATCTAATCTCATTAAAAAAGGAATAGGCCCTACTTCATTATTTGATTTATAATATAATTACCAAGACAATTGCGTGCTTGGCACTTCACGAGGACTTGGTCCCAGACCCCAAAGTCCCCTCAGTGCCCCAGACTCCAAAGTAACATCAGTGCCCCAGGGACTTTGGGGCATTGAGGGGATTTTGGGGTCTGGGGCACTGAGGGGACTTTGAGGTGTGGGGCACTGATGGGACTCTGAGGCACTGAAGGGATTTTGGGGTCTGGGGCACTGAGGCGATTTTGAGGCACTGAGGTGATTTTGGGGTCAGGGGCACTGGGGCTGTTTTGGGGTCTGGGACACTGAGGGGACTTTGGGATCTGGGACACTGAAGGAATTTTGGGGTCTGGGACACTGAGGGGACTTTGGGGTCTCTATACTGGGCCACCGCTAAGGGACTCAAAGCAGTGACCTCCAGTCCAGGTCATTAAATATTTCAGTTAAACACATGTGATTAAACATCCCAATTAACTCCAGGTTATTCCAGATCCCAGTTAAACCCAGGTTATCACATCTCAGTTAAACCCAGGTTATCCCATATCCCAGTTAAACCCAGGTTATCACATCCCAGTTAACCCCAGGTTATCCCCCATCCCAGTTAAACCCAGGTTATCACATCCCAGTTAACCCCAGGTTATTGCATCCCAGTTAACCCCAGGTTATCCCCCATCCCAGTTAACCCCAGGTTATCCCATATCCCAGTTAACCCCAGGTTATCCCCCATCCCAGTTAACCCCAGGTTATCCCACATCCCAGTTAAACCCAGGTTATCCCACATCCCAGTTAAACCCAGGTTATCCCACATCCCAGTTAAACCCAGGTTATTGCATCCCAGTTAAACCCAGGTTATCACATCTCAGTTAACCCCAGGTTATCGCATCCCAGTTAAACCCAGGTTATCCCATATCCCAGTTAACCCCAGGTTATTGCATCCCAGTTAAACCCAGGTTATCCCATATCCCAGTTAACCCCAGGTTATCACATCCCAGTTAAACCCAGGTTATCACATCCCAGTTAAACCCAGGTGTCCATTGCCGGGCAGCACCAATCCCAGGATCCAACCCAGTGGTGCCAGCCTGGGAGTGTGGGGAGAGACAAGAGGAGATTTGGGGAGAAATCCCAGAATCCCAGAATGGTTTGGGATGGAAGGGAATTCAACAAGCAACTCATCCCACCGTGCCATGGCAGGGACAGCTCCCACCGTCCCAGGGTGTCCCAGCCCCAGTGTGCAGCTCTTGGAGTCTCTGTGCTCGAGATGACCCCGAGGTGTTGGAAAGTCTCTTTTTTCCCAGCCCCACAATCGAACAAGGAGTCAGGATTCCTTGGCTCTGGTTCTCAAGGTTGTTTATTCTCGGTTATTTATTCCATTCTTTCTCTGACCCACTGAGGTCTGTCCAGCAGGTTGGGTTGTGGCACAGTCCCTGCCCTTGGGGTGCTGTTGGCTTTTTATACTAAAAACTACCTGTACATTATTTACAATAATTTCCCAATACCCATCACCTATGTTAGACAGTCTGTCTCTACTCTAAACCAATCCAGAAGTGCCACCATCACAGCAGAAGATGGAAGACAAGAAGAAGAAGGAGAAGGACAGGACACCCCCAGATTCCTCCATCTTGCCCCCTGAACCCCCATTCTAAAACCCCAAAATTCTCCATTTTCACCCTGTGACAAATTCACTGTCATTCTACTCAAACCCTTGTGGCTTGTAGCTCCTCACACAAAGCTGGGAATTGTTTCCATGGGCTAAAATCAAAGGCACAGGTGTCTGTGACTGCGTGCCAAGGTCTCTGAGCCCCTGCCAGGGTCTGGAGTCCCCAGGGCAGCCAGAGCAATGTCCTGGGTTCCGACATCCAGCCTGGCCTTGGATGCCAATGCCTTATTGTAAATAAAGCACTGCCAGGGTCCAGGGGCAGCCCCAGCTCTGGGCACCCTGCCCCTGTCAGTGCTGCAGGACTCTGGGGCTCTGTGGGGCTTGGGGACACCCTGTGTGGTGGGGAGGGTCCCCAAGGCCATGGGGTCACACAGGGGACTCAGCAAACGGGAGCCTGATGGGATTTTTCTCACATCTGAAACAAATAGGAAGTTTTAAGGAAGAGAGCATTCAGTGGGAGATGAATATTGTGGCATCGTTAGGAAGAAACTCAGCCTGAGGACAGGAACAGGGCTTGCTGAGAGAGGAAAAGAAGAAAATTCTTTTCTTCCCTTTTATTTTTAATACATTTGTCACCTCAAACCCCATGAGAGCCATTGTCGATGGCAATCCAAAATCAAAACTGGACTTTTTGTCTTAAAAGCCATTCTCTCATTAAAATAGGAATTAATTCAGGGAAGTTTATGGCTGGGCTCAAGCTGAAGCTCCTTCTGGCTCCATTATTGACTGATGTGCTGCATGTGGAGCCGCAGGACTGAGGGGCTGAACTCCGTGCAATAAATATTGAAGGCTATTTAAATGGAAAAGGGAATCACAATTTCACTGCTTTGTGTTATATAAGCGAGTTCTGAAATGAAATTACTGCTCCTGGAGATGAAAGAAGTTAAAATCTGCTTGTGTTTTTTACCCTTAGGTTTAAAAGGCAAATAAATATGTAAACAAATAAATCAAGAATATTAAATCTCATCTAATCGGCTTTAACCACAAAATCTACAAAGATGCTTCTTATTCTGCATCTGAAAGAGTTGGGAACATGAATCTTTGTCATGGAAAGCTTTTCTTCTAGGATAACTGTCAGAACCTGAATTAAATTAGTGGTAACAAAGCCAACATTCTTTTTAAAATCTGGATTATGAACTATAATATCCTAAATGTCCATTAGCATGATACCAAACCCTAATTTCCCCATTTTCTGCAAAAGTCCTCTCTGGAAAGTAAGAAAATGTGAGCATGGCTGTGGTTCTGGGCAGTTTACACCAGCTCAGGAAGGAATTCCAGCCCTTTCCATCCCTCCTCAGCCTCTGTGCCAGGGATGGAGGCCCAGCACGGATTTCAGCTCAACCTTTCCCCCTGGTTCCTCTATCACCACATTTCTCTTCCCAGAGTAAAGCAAGCCACAGTTCTGCCCAAGAATATTTCTGGGTTTCACATTCTCTGAACCTCAGAGAAAGGAAAAACAATTCCTAACTCCCTTGCTGTGCCTGTGTTTGTGCCACAGCAGAATGCAATGTGGAGATTGTTCACCCACGGTGATGGGGTTTGGGTTCCTTGGCCTGTCAAGGCCAGGTGTGTGTGTGTGAGTCAAGACTGAGGGTGACACACATGAGATTCTGGGCAGTGTGAGCAGAGCTGAGTGCTGGGCAGATTCAGTTCAGATGTAATGTAATATAGTGTAATATAGTATAGAATAATATAGTACAATAAAGTAATTAATTAGCCTTCTGATGAGATGAAATTCTCCTCATCATTCCTCCTTTGTTGGGGCATTCCCTGCAAATATTCTACTTCCCCCTTCTGGGGATGGGTTTTAGCGGGGCTGGGCAAGCACAGATTTAGGCTGAGACTAAAGCAGCCTCTTCCATCACTCCGTGCTGTTGTGTCCCTTGTGCAGGGCTGCCCGTGCAAATTCTGATATCCACATTCCCGGGGGGCTTTCTTCCCTTACCCCAGGCCCGAGGAGGGGAAGGGAGGTGATTAACGCTGGGCTAATTGAGCATAGAGCGGCTGCAGCTCTGGCCGTCCCTCTGTCCCTCCTGGGCAGGGACCTGTGGCTGTAAAACCAGCCCCAAAATCGGCCCCTGCAGCTGTTGCCTCCTCCTCAGCGCCTGAAGCACCCCTGAACTCACTCTTTGCACAGAGAAAAGCACAAACTCCCTTTGTGTTCTGCTCCCAAAGCCCTTCCCAGCCTTCAGCAGGATTTGCTGCTCCAGCCCCTGTTGCTATAGGACACGAAATAACGCCACGTGGACATGCAGCTCTTCTAAGGTGAAAAGAGAATTTTTAATTTCTGACTCCAACATTTATAGATTTCCAAAAGTGACAGTGGATTGGAGGGTGACAGTGCCACCTCTCCAATGACACTGGACAAACCAACAGCCCATCAAATTTCTCCTCTTCCATAAAAATAAGTTTTTTACATAAAGTGTGTGAGAAAGTTCCTGACAAGAATGTAAACATCAGAAGGTCTAGAAAACCTTAAAAAATCAGGGTGACAAGCCTCCTCCCGGTTCTGTGCTCCTCTCCCGGTTCTGTGCTCCTCTCCCCATCCACACCAGAAACCCTAAGAGCCCTGAGGAGCTGCTCTGGTGGGAGGTGTCCTGCTCACGGCAGGGCTTGGAGTGAGATGGGATTTCAGGTCTGCAATTCCATGAGAACCCCACCCACTCTGTCCTGAGTGCATCCCTCTGGAGATGGATCCCACTGCTGCCTCCTTTCTCTGCAGGAACCAAAAACATTCCTGTTTTAGGCTGTTCCTCCCTCACACTTCCCAAGGAGCCCAGCTCTTGTTTGTACCTTCAGATGTTCCCCTCGATAAGCCCAGAAAAGGAAGGGTTGTAAAAGGCAGGTCCCTTTAAACAAGCAGGAATTCAGGAATTCATGGCATGCTCACCCAGCCCAAAAGTTCTGTGTGAAAATCCCAGACACCTCTGTCCCAAAATCCCAGATACCCTCATCACAAAATCCCAGAAACTTCCATCCCAAAATCCTGGGCATCCTTGTCCCAAAATCCCAGACACCCCCATCCCAAAATCCCACACACTCCCGTCCCAAAATCCCAGACATCCCTCCCGGTCCCAAAATCCCAGACACTCCCATCCCAAAATCCAAGACAGCTCTGTCCCGAAATCTCAGACACCTCTGTCCCAAAATCCCAGACACACCCATCCCAAAATCCCAGACACCCCTGTCCCAAAATTCCAGACACCCTCATCCCAAAGTCCCAGACACCCCCAGTTACCCTTAGCACCCTTGATCCCTTCAATTTCTTGAACTTGGGCTGGAGTGGTGATGAGCAATGACTGCTGGAGTGTCTGGGAACAGGCAGGGATTATTTCCCAGCAGAGTTTCCTCAAGCTCTGCTGCCTTTGCTATTCCAACCCTCTTGGTTTCTGTGGAGAGAATCCCCCTCTCAATTATCTCCCTGCTCAGGCAGGACCACTCCACATCCAGGCAATCCCTGCTCCTGCTTTTTCCTTCCTGAGCCAGCAGAGAGGAAGAATTCTCAGGGAAAGTGAATAAAACATCCCAGGGACTGTCGTTCCCTGCTCCAGGTTCCCAGGAACCCACCCTCGTCCCAGTGCTCATTCCCTCAGCTCTGCTCTGCAATCCCCCTGGCGTTTTCCCCCGCTCTGATTTTGCTCTTTCTGACACTGCCTCGTTCCCTGGCTTTCCCATCTTCCCAGGAGGCTGCTGGAGCTGCCGGGATGGACAGCAGGGCTGAACAGCCTGGATGGGCTGGGGAGGGAAAGCTCTTCCCACCCTATAAATTCCAGATATTGGTAGTAAACCCTTCCCTCTCTGGGCATTAAACCTCTCCAGCTGCCCAGTGAATTCCAAATCAGAAAGTTATGAATACAGAAATGAGGTTTCAATAAGTGTCAAATATGATTCCCATAAACCCTGATCACTGGGCCACTGTATTGTGGGGAAAAAAAAAGATCAAATCACTTTTCTGAAATTTCTTTGACCTTCAGCCACACACAGTGAGATATAAAACCGGTATTTCACTTCTGCCTTGAAAGAACCACATAAAATTATTAAGCTCTATGAAAATCTTGTCTTCTTTGGCAATCAGCAGGATAAAAGAGAAATTCAAATAGAAAAATAGACAATTACATACTACAGGCAATTTTCACACAGTATTTACGTGGCACAAAGTTCATAAAATCATGTAGCAAGTGTTTTGTTGTCATGCTGAGCTCCAGGTGATGGAGATAAAACAATTCAAGCAGCAGCTTTGCACTCTGGCATAAATTAGTTAAAATAATTTGCCTCCGTGCACTACAAAACATGAGCATTGAATAGAAAACTCTATTAAAAATTTATATAGTATTTCCTGGCTGAGCTTTACATGAATTATAATCCTATCAGGAGATCCTTCCTGATAAAAACTGTGTGATGCAAACTGGGGGCTGACTCATCTGGCACGTGGGGGAGCCCAGAGAGAGCTCTGGGTGATGATTGCAGTGCTCAGGAGTTACTGCTTCCCATCAGGAATGGATAAATGCAGGCTCTGGAATGAGGACGTGATTTCCAGGGCCAGGGCTGTAGGTGGACTTCCACTAAAATATTCATGATTTCCGTGTTAGCAGCTCCAATTAATTGCCATCCATAATTAATGTGCCCTGCGGAAAGCAGCTGTTCTGTGAACAGGGGATGGATTGGCCGTGCCCCCTTGGTTTGTGGGGAAATCATCTGTTCTACAAACAGGGGATGGATTGGCTGTGCCCCCTTGGTTTGTGGGGAAATCAGCTGTTCTGTAAACAGGGGATGGATTGGCCATGCATTGGTTTGTGGGGAAATCAGCTGTTCTGTAAACAGGGGATGGATTGGCCGTGCATTGGTTTGTGGGGAAATCAGCTGTTCTGTAAACAGGGGATGGATTGGCCGTGCATTGGTTTGTGGGGAAATCAGCTGTTCTGTAAACAGGGGATGGATTGGCCGTGCCCCCTTGGTTTGTAGGGAAATCAGCTGTTCTACAAACAGGGGATGGATTGGCCATGCCCCCTTGGTTTGTGGGGAAATCAGCTGTTCTACAAACAGGGGATGGATTGGCCGTGCCCCCTTGGTTTGTGGGGAAATCAGCTGTTCTGTGAACAGGGGATGGATTGGCCGTGCCCCTTGGTTTGTGGGGAAATCAGCTGTTCTACAAACAGGGGATGGATTGGCCGTGCCCCTTGGTTTGTGGGGAAATCAGCTGTTCTGTAAACAGGGGATGGATTGGCCGTGCCCCCTTGGTTTGTGGGGAAATCAGCTGTTCTGTAAACAGGGGATGGATTGGCCGTGCCCCCTTGGTTTGTAGGGAAATCAGCTGTTCTACAAACAGGGGATGGATTGGCCGTGCATTGGTTTGTGGGGAAATCAGCTGTTCTGTGAACAGGGGATGGATTGGCCGTGCCCCCTTGTTTGTGGGGAAATCAGCTGTTCTACAAACAGGGGATGGATTGGCCGTGCATTGGTTTGTAGGGAAATCAGCTGTTCTACAAACAGGGGATGGATTGGCCGTGCCCCCTTGGTTTGCAGGGTGGGCTTGGTTTATGTGGCAGGGAGGAGCCCAGGAACAGTGCTAATCCTACAGAACGGTCCCTGCTTAGCCTGTGCCCATCACCACTGCCAGGATCCCAAATCTGCCCCCAGCCCGGCCCCTCTCACTCCCCAGTTCCAGCTCTGGCACTCCAGGACTGCTCCCACAGCTCAGGGGGGGATCCTGGCACAGACAGGGAGCTGGGGGGATGTGGATCCCACCGCTGGATCACACAGCTGGATCCTACAGCTGGGGCAGATGGATCCCACAGATGGAACCCATGGCTGGGACAGCCAAATCCAACAGTCAGATCCCACAGCTGGATCTCACAGCCAGATCCCACAGCTGGACCCCACAGCTGGACCCCACAGCAGGATCCCACAGATCGAGTGTTTGGGTACCTGCTCCCATCCTGACCCTGCAGACAGCACAGGGCTGACACAACTCCAGGCAGGCATTTCAGAAACACCCATTCATTTAAAACTCTGTTTGTGTCCAAAAATTACAAATGAGAAGTTCCCATAAGATTTTACACTACAGTATGATTTTACACTTTTTCTGTTTGGCCAAGTTGGAAAGCAGTAGGGAAGAGGACACAGGCTGGTCAGTGCTGGATTAGTGGTTGGATTTGATGGCCTTAAAGGTTTTTTCCAGCCTAAATGATGCCATGATCCTGTGGTTCATCAGCTGCCCAGGTGGCCAGGGCACAAGGACAGGCCACCTGTGTGTCCAAGGACAGCCCAGCGCCACTTGTGGGGTGGCTGCAAAGCCAAATTCTCTTTGGCTGGGCTGGGAGCAGGAGCCACGGTTTGGGAGGCTTTGGCCAAGGGTTTGGAGCGGGCACCTGAGGAAGGGGCACCCAGAGGTGGGGCCAGCTCCATCCCTGGGGACTTCCACACTCAGCCAGCCAAAGCCACAGCTGACCTGACAGTGAAGGTGGCATTTTTGTGGGGTGACCCCCAGCTGCCCCTTCCATTCTGTATTTCTGTCCCTCCTGTCCCTGCCGCTCCTCCCAGCCATGGAGCTTTCCAAGTGATCCTGTCCTACAGAACTTTTATTCCACCACGTTGAGCTTTATTTGCCTTCAGGGTGAGAGCTGCGGTGAGAGCCTGCTGTAAATAACTCCCAGCATCTGCAAATGGCCCACCTCATTAACCACCTCCTTCCCCGCTAATTAGCAACACAGGCAGCCGCAGTCCCGGGGTGGGAATCACCTGGATAACCTCTGCTACACCTCAATGGGCATTTATTGGCACAGCTCAATGGGCATTTATTCCCTCAGCCAGCCCCATAACCTCTGCCACAGCTCAATGGGCATTTATTGGCACAGCTCAATGGGCATTTATTCCCTCAGCCAGCCCCATAACTTCTGCCACAGCTCAATGGGCTTTTATTCCCCCTCTGTGTCCCCGAATTGCTGGGAGCAGGCTGGTGTCAGAACCCAGGACATTGCTCTGGCTGCCCTGGGGACTCCAGACCCTGGCAGGAGCTCAGAGACCTTGGCACGCAGTCACAGACACCTGTGCCTTTGATTTTAGCCCATGGAAACAATTCCCAGCTTTGTGTGAGGAGTTACAAGCCACAAGGGCTTAAGAAGAATGATAGTTAGTTTGTCACCGGGTGAAAATGGAGAATTTTGGTGTTTTAGAATGGAGATTCAGAAGGCAAGATGGAGGAATCTGGGGCATGTCCTGTCCTCCTTCTTCATCTTCTTCTTGTCCTCCATCTTCTGCTGTGATGGTGGCACTTCTGGATTGGTTTAGAGTAGAGACAGACTGTCTGACATAGGTGATAGGGATTGGGAGATTATTGTAAATAAAGTACACATAGGTTTTAGTATAAAAAGCCAACACCACCCCAAGGGCAGGGACTGTGCCACAACCCGACCTGCTGGACAGATCTCAGCAGGTCAGAGAAATAATGTAATGGATAAGAGAAAATAAACAACCTTGAGAACCAGAGCTGAGGAATCCCAACTTCTTCTTTGAGCACAGATCTGGGAAAAAGAGACCTTTAATACCTTGGGAGCCATTTCAGCAACCACAAAGCCAAGAGGCTGGGAGGTGTCCCAGGTGTCCCAGAGGGCTGGAAGGTGTCCCAGGAGGCTGGGATGTGTCACAATTCCAGCTCTCTGAACCTGCCCGCTCCAAGGAGGAGCTCCTGGGATCCCACATGGGAAAGCAGCTCCACAGAGCAGCCGTGGCTCTGCCTGGGCTCCTGGGGGAGGCTGTGAAAATCCCCATGCTGATGGCTCTGCTGGGATCATCCCCCACACTTCAGGAGCTTCTGGGATGTTTTCCTTACTCCTCCCATGGCTCTCCTTGTGCTGTGTGCCACTGACTGGGAAAGGAGTTAAAAATAAAGCTGTGTTATTAAGCAGGAGGAAAACACTCATTTAAGTGCTATTTATACGCCTGTGGAGACTGTTCCTGGAAATGCTTCACCAGCTCCAGCTCCAGCTGGTCACCCAGGGAGGGAGGAACTCAGCAGCTCCTGAATGTTATTTACACATGGCCACAGCCCTGGTGCCACTGGGGATCCCCTTTCTGCTCGCAGGGGAAGAAATGGAGGAAACACAACCCAGGATCCCACATGGGCTCCTTGCCTGACCCAGGGCAATTGTGGAGGCCAAGCTCCTCAGAATCCCCAAATCCCTGGGGCTGGCACAGCCCTCCCAGCCCAGGGAGTCCCAGCTGTGCCCAATGCCCACCCTGTCCCCAGCCCAGAGCTCTCAGTGCCACCTCCAGGGGACACCTGCAGGGATGGGCACTGCAACCCTCCCTGGGCAGTGCCAAGGCCTGAGCCCCCTTTCCGTGGGGAAATTCCTGCTGTGCCCACCCTGAGCTGCCCCGGCCCAGCCTGAGGCCGTTCCCTCTGCTCCTGTCCCTGTTCCCTGGAGCAGAGCCCGACCCCCCGGCTGTGCCCTCCTGGCAGGAGCTGTGCAGAGCCAGAATCAGAATTGATTGGGTTGGAAAAGACCTCCAAGGTCATCAAGTCCAATCACCAGCCCAGCACCATGTTTAGCACTAAGCCACGTCCTCAAGTGCCACATCCATGTAGTTTTTGAACACTTCCAGGGATGACAACCCTGCCCTTCTTAGGTGTCTGTACCTCTGCCCTGGGCTCTCTGTGCCAGGCTTGACAGCTTTCAGTGAAGAAAATTTTCCTCCTGTCTAATGTAAACCTCAAAGGTCATTAACCTCACCATGAGGAGGAGGATGTCCACCTTGCCGCAGGAAGGCTGAGAAGACTCCACAAGCACTGACACTGCACCAGTGGGACCCAGTGGGGCAACTTGGCTTGTTCAGAATTTTAGAATTTCATATTGGATTGGGTTGGGAGAGCCCATCTCATCCCACCCCTGTCACAACCCAGGAAGTTCCTCTGGCTGCCCTGGATGGCTCCAGCCCCTGGCAGGTGGCTCAGAGACCCTGGCACAGAGCCCCAGACCCCTGTGCCTTTGATCTTGACCCACGGAAAAAACAATTACCAACATTTATATGAAGAATTACAAGTCAAGAGAGTTTAAGTAGAATGATAGTCAGTTTGTCACAGGGTGAAAAATAGATTTTTGGGGTTTTAGAATAGGGCTTGGTGTCCCAAGATGGAGGAATTTGGGTGTACCCTGTCCTTATTCTTTCTTCTTCCTAGCCTCCATCTTCTGGGTGATGTTGGCACACCCCTGCCATGGGCAGGGACACCTCCTTCTATCCCACATTGCTCCAAGTGCTGTCCAGCCTGGCCTTGTGCACTCCAGGGATGCAGGGGCAGCCCCCTCTCACTATCCCAGATTGCTCCAAGTGCTGTCCAGCCTGGCCTTGGGCACTCCAGGGATGCAGGGGCAGCCTCAGCTGCTCTGGGCAGTGAAGGTTGGGGACATTTCAGAGGTGTCCCCAGTTATGGAGGATCAGCACCATGGAGAGCACCATCCTCATCACAGCCAGGTCCAACCACCCCCAAAGCTGAAGAGCTCCTCAAGCCATCCCTGCCTTTTCCTGGGACAGTGGAGGGAGCAGTGCCAGCCCCTGCCTGCCACCAGCACAGGACAAGGGTGTCCAGAGCTGGGACCAGGAGCACTGGCAGTGACTGCAGCCCCAGGCTGGGCTGGGACAGGGACAGGGACAAGGCCACGGCCACCACTCAGCAGCCAGGAGCAGAGTGCCAAATCAATCACTGGCAATTAATCCTGGGAGCAGCTTCCATCCCAAAGCTTGTTTGTATCCATCATGGTCTCCTTATCAGAGGGAAAAGCAAGCTCACAAAAACATATCCCAATTAAGTGCTTGGAGCTCAATGAGGCTTCAGCTCCCATTTCTGTTCTGCTGCACTCTCAGAGTGCCAGGGAAACCTTTTGAAGTAGTCAATGATTGATTTAACAATTCAACTTATTTTCAAATTATTTACCCAGGAAAATAGCAATTTCTAACTTCCTTGGATTCATTGAACCAAAGTGTTCTAATCTGTCATATAATTAAAGTACTCATTAAGACTTTTCCTGGCTGGAAGAATCAAATCTCAGAGGCACCTGACCTTTGGGCATTTCAGCCTTTCACACTCCACTTACCCAGTTGTCTTAAAATTGCCTATTAGTGACTGCCTGGCTTTATGGGCTTTCCAAAGAGTATTTGGAGGGGAAGATGTAATACTAAATAAATCTATTACTAATAGCTCCACTTCTTTTTAATTCCAGAGTCCTGACAGGGAATGCAGCCCTCGGTCCCTCTAGGTGTGCTTTGCTTCCTTAATTAATTCCTCCCTGGGAAAGCCTGACAGAGGCACCACTTGCTTTTGGTTTTCAATAAAAGGCTGAGATCAAGGGAGCCTGAGGGAAGATCAGGAGATTCTTCCAAACCATTCCCACCAAAATCTGCTGAGCAGACAAGAACGTGCACCTCCAAAATATCACGAATGGAGTTTGCAGCCATCTGAGTCTGTGACCTTTGGTTTTGCCTTATCCAGTGAGAGAGCCTATCCCACATGGATACACCAAAAATGGGGTAAACCCTGCCAGCCTCTGCCAAACACTGCAAAGTCTTCATGGACAAGGGCAGTGTGAATATTGATGGGGTAGGCAAGGCCAGGAGGAGCCAAACTGCAGGAATTGCAGCAAATTAAAGAAAGGTCAGCTCAAGGACTGGCTGGGCACAGCAAGGAACGAGCACACCAACATCCGAGCTGCTTTTCCTGTGGGAGCTACATCAGTTGTATTCATTTATATTTAAAAATAGTTCTGATTTGGCTTTTTTCTGCATCAGGGGACAGGAGCCAGGGAATGGCTCCCAGTGCCAGAGGGCAGGGATGGGTGGGAGATTGGGAATTGGGAATTCCTGGCTGGGCTGGCATTGCCAGAGCAGCTGTGGCTGCCCCTGGATCCCTGGCAGTGCCCACGGCCAGGCTGGGCACTGGGGCACCCTGGGACAGTGGGAGGTGTCCCTGCCATGGCAGGGGTGGCACTGGGTGGGATTTAAGGTCCCTCCCAACCCAATCCAGTCTGGAATTTTGGGATTGCCCACACCAGACCCTGCACTCAGCAGGAGAGGCAGGAGCAGAGGCTTCAGTGGGTGCTGGGCACGGAGCTGAGCTCCCACTCCAGTGCCAGCACAGGAGGAGGTCAGGACAGTGAGGAGAGCAAAGGCTCTGCCCATCCTGAGGGGCTGGAATCTGAGCCTGGGCATTATCCCAGGGCCTGGCTCAGTCTCTGGGCATTATCCCAGTGCCTTCCTCACTGATGTTCAGTTTCCTGCTCTGTGGCAGTGACTGATCCACATCTCCCCTTCATTCACCTGTCTCAGCAGCTGCTGCCTTGTGGGAATCCATAAAATCAGAGGGTTTGGGAAAGCTGCAAAAGGCAGGCCCCAGAGACAGCAGAACTGGGATTGGAGCTGAGCAGCAGCCATGAGATTGGTCAGCAGAGAAATTATGTAAGGAGTAGAAAAGGACAAATAGAACAATGGTCTGTGTATTAACACTTGTCTAGAATAACTCCCTAAGCTGCAGAAAAGTTTATCCAGTGAGATGTTAGGGAGTTCTAAGCTCAATAATGGAGCTGTGTGCATTGTGTTTGAGGGCTCACAAGCAGGGATTGTATTTGAAATAAGCAAGCATTGTTTAACCAAAGGTACCTGTGCTTACAGTGGTTGGATGGAACTGCTGTCAATGTGCTTTTGCTTTGTGTGATTGGGCACAAAACTCATAAAGTGAGCTGTGACATTGAGTTCTTGGTGTGCTGCCTGGGATGTGAGCTGCTGGCATCTTCCCATTGCCATAGCCATGGAATGAGAGTGATGCTGGAAATTCAAACAGCCCAAGGCACGTTCCCAGCAGTCCTGTCCTGTTCATGATTTGTACACAGATCCCAGGTGGGGATAGTGCCTGACAGAGCCAGGGAAACAGAGCTCTGGGATTCCCCATGGAGCAGCCCTGGGAAAGGTCAGCATGGCTTGGGCTGCTCTCCCTGCCTGTTGGGGAAGCTGAAACAGGAAAGCCTTATCAATATGATTGCCTGGCAAAGATTTGGAGAATATGGAAACTATAAGTGAGATTGAAATGAAAGCAAGCTTTGAGATCCCTCAGTCACTGAACACCTGGAAAACAATGGCGTGGCTGCTGAAGGTGATCCCCTTGTGATGGAACAACACCCTCTGCTTGCAGACAGGCCCAAGGGTCAGAGCAGACCCTGCAGCTTGGCAGAAGGGGCCAAAGAGGAGTTTTTAGGGTTTAAAATGTAACACAGTGTGGGAATGTAATGATTCTTATAGGCTGTATGTAAATGCTGTAGGATTTGTATCTTGTACTAGATCGGTTAGTGAGAAATAGAATATTCAGCACAGAAGATTTATGGTATTGGAATGGGAACTTCACTCTCAGTTCTTACTCTTAGGTCTTGCCTTTTGCTCTCTTATGCTTTTACTCCCTTACCCTCTCATCCTCTCTCCCCCTCTCTTCTCTCAGTCCTGCTCCAGCTGTGGCTGGCAATGCCCAGCAGGGCCCTGCACCCAGGCCCTGTGCAATAAACCCCAAATCCCAGCAGGGCCCTGCACCCAGGCCCTGTGCAATAAACCCCAAATCCCAGCAGGGCCCTGCACCCAGGCCCTGTGCAATAAACCCCAAATCCCAGCAGGGCCCTGCACCCAGGCCCTCTGCAATAAACCCCAAATCCCAGCAGGGCCCTGCACCCAGGCCCTGTGCAATAAACCCCAAATCCCAGCAGGGCCCTGCACCCAGGCCCTGTGCAATAAACCCCAATCCCAGCAGGGCCCTGCACCCAGGCCCTTTGCAATAAACCCCAAATCCCAGCAGGGCCCTGCACCCAGGCCCTGTGCAATAAACCCCAAATCCCAGCAGGGCCCTGCACCCAGGCCCTGTGCAATAAACCCCAATCCCAGCAGGGCCCTGCACCCAGGCCCTTTGCAATAAACCCCAAGTTCCTGCCCTGGCTGCAGAGATCTCTGCTCTCCATCCATCCCAACCGTGCTACCCCCCAATGCTCCTATTAACAGGAGCACAATTAACGGGAGCACAACAAGCTGTGCTGCTCCTGTGCCACCCCAGCCCTGGCACCCGCCGGGATCCTGCAGTTCTCAGCCTGACAGAGGGGACTGAGACACCACAATAAATGATATTTAAATTGGCCCGGGCTCACAACAACCACTGTTTGCTTGGGTGGCTGGAAGATCCATGTTCCTGCTGGCTGCTCCTGACATCATCATCTGTGCAAACTAATCAGAGGAAAACACGGGAATAACGTGTCTCAGCTCCAACAAAAGGAGCTAAAAACCTAAACAGAATTTGAGGGCATCACAGCTGCTCACAGGACATTATTTATACCCATACCTCACTTTAGTGCATCATTAGGTACCTTGAAATAATTGAAAGGAAAAGATCATTAAGGAAAATAATCTGCAGAGCCATTAGTGTGAGTTTTGAAGGAGTAAAGGGATGTTCTGGCGTGGCAGTGATGAACTACCCAAATAAACAATGAGGAGAGATGAGATTCTACTTGAAAGGCCACAGTCAGAAGTGCTGGATCAAATAACAAGGATTTCTTCTGAATTCTTGGAAATTTCCAGTCTGATGTGCAGGAGGAAATAAAAGGGGAACTAATCAAGCACGGGATGAGTGTGGAACAAAGGGGGTGAAACAAAACGAGCTCTGAGGTCCCTTCCAACCCAAACCATTCTGTATTTTCCATGATGAGGAGAAAAATACAGCACAGGGAAGGCAGAGGTGGCTGGGCTCGAGGAAAAGGTGGAATTCAGTAATGAGGAGGGACACGTGGAGCAGGGGAGGTGAATTCCAGGATCCTGCAGCCCCAGCTGAAGCAAAGCACTGAAATCCCCTGGGCAGGAGGCTGGGAATGGTTTCCATTGGCTGCCTGGGCAGGCCTGCAGCAGCCTGGCTGTGGATTTCCCAGCCCAAAGGGATTCTCAGCTCTTTGGGATACAGGGACATCACTTACAGAGGGATTAGAGCCTAAGAAGGTCAACTAAAAAATCTGAACTGCAAGAAATTTCAGGGTCTAATTGCCAAACCTGAATGAGGAATGCAGGAGGAGAATTAGGAGCCAGGTTCTTTTCTTTTTGAGTTATTCCAGCTCCATTTTGCCAAGGGCTGGTGCTTAGAGAAACATCAGAGGAGAGCACAGAAATATGAATATTAACAGCACTGGGAGGTGCACAGGATGCTTTCAGAGACAAAGATGAAAGAAAGAAATGCAGTTATTTGCCTTTCTCCTTAATGGTACTGAGAGCCAGACCCTACATTTTTAACGAGCGCATTTGGTTGAGCTACAAAAGTCAAAACACTTCAAAGAAATAAAAGAACCTGCTCAGTGCAGGGCCCTCCCCTGACACAGCTCCTCCACACCTGCCCCAGCCCAGGGACAGCCCTGGCAGGGTGGGATGGGAACAGCAAATCCGTGCCCAAACGCAGAATCAAGGAGTGGTTAAGGCTGGAAAACCCTCTGAGCCCAACAACCCCCAGCAGTGCCAAGGCCACCACTGTCCCCTGTCCCCAAGTGCCACTCCCAGGGCTTTGGAAACACCCCCCAGGATGGGGACTCCAGTTCCCAGCCCAATCCAGCACAGGGTGCAGGCAGAATTACACACCTAGAATCTTCCATCAGCACCAGAATGAATCCCCCCAATTCCAGCATTAACATGCCTCTTCCTCCAGGTTTATCTGCCCATCTGGAGGTGCTTTAATCCCTTTATTTTCATGTGTTTCTCAACAGGTTCAGCTGTGATTTAGCAGGTAGCGAAGGCTCCATAAGCACAGCCAGAAATGTGCATTCCCAATGTCAGCTCCCCCTGCAAACTCCACATTTCCCTTCCCTGTTCCTGCTGTGAATTTGGGAGCAAAGAGGAAAACAGCGCTGAGACTCCATTGTGGGGACATCCTGAAACTATGGGGTCACTGTGGGAGAGGGCTTTGGACAAGGGGGATGGCTTCAAGCTGAACAAGGGCAGATTTAAATTGGGGATTGGGGATTAGGAAGGAATTCGTGGCTGGGAGGGTGAGGAGGGGCTGGGCTGGAATTGCCAGAGCAGCTGTGGCTGCCCCTGGATCCCTGGCAGTGCCCAAGGCCAGGCTGGACACTGGGGCACCCTGGGACAGTGGGAGGTGTCCCTGCCATGGCAGGGGTGGCACTGGGGGGGATCTGAGGTCCCTTCCAACCCAAACCATTCCATGTTTATTCTGTCTGCCGAAACAGCCAAGTGCAGCTGCTCACTCTGATGATAAAACACAGTTTGCAATGAAAAATGGGGAAAAAAACCTGCCACAGCAGCCATTCCTCCACAGAACACTTCCAGGGGCTGTGGGACTTGGCCTGTGCTGTCCCCACCTCCCTTCCCAAGCCTTCCTTTCCCTCAGGAGCTGGTTTCACTGCCACATTTGCAGCACCCCACCTGGAGATGTTCTGTTTTGTCAGGCCGCTCCAGATCAGCTGGGAGCCAGCCCTTCCCCTCCTGATGCAGCAAAGGCATGGGGAGATTTTCTCCTCTGAAGCTTCAGCTCATTACTAAATTCCAGCTTCAGCACCCTGTGATCCCCGTGTGCTCCAGCTCGGGATTGCCTGGCTGGGAAAAAGCAATTCTGTAATGCTCAGTTCAGGCCTGAGGAGAGGAGCTGCACTCACAGAACACACACACACAAGGTGTCCTGGAGGGAGGGCAGGGTAAATGACTGCCCTGGAACAGAGAAAGTTGGAGGAATTGGGTCTTGCTGTCACAGGGACTGTGGGGCAGGAGGCAGCTGGATCCATCCCATTGGGACTGGATCCCATGGTGGCAGGGTACCAGTTGTTGGTTTCTCTGGGTCTGGATTGAAGGCACTGACACAGTCATTCATGTTCAGACTCAAGTGTTTATTATTTCTTATCAGTGAAACAGCCTCACCACTGTGAGTTCTGCAGCTTTTCATTAGAAGGCACAAAATGGCCAACAGTCTCTTGGTACAAGGGCTTTTAAGACTAAACTATCCAATTAAGAACTGACACCTGGATTATTTTCTGTTTTAACCCAATAACTGATCCCACAGAGCTGCAATGGGGATTTTCCTGCCCAATTACAAAATGCCACCCAAACCCATGGAGGAGGAGGAAGAAGGAGCATGAAGAAGAAACCCAGGAGGGCACACCCTGTGCCCTCCATCTTGCTTCCATCCACAACACACTAAAAACCCCAAACCCTCAATTTCTCACCAGGTGACACACCTACACTGCTCTCTATAATCTATTTCACACTTTTGTGGATTCCAGTCTATCTTGAAGTCTGGGAAACTTTCTCCAGGAGTGAGGGTCCAAGTCAGTGCTGCCCTGGGGCTCAGGGCACCCCAGAGCAGACAGATAAATATTCCCTGTGGTGCCCCGTGTTTCCACACCATGGGATCAGGAACCAGAGTGCAGGGACAGGGATGCCCTCCCTGCCAGTCTGACCTCTGTGTCCAGGCTCCATGAGCAAGGTGGGATCCAAGAGCTCCAGGGCAGCCCTTGGCATGGGGAAGGGGTTGTGTGAGCTGGAACCACCCTGGGTGCCCCACTCTGAATTTCTATTGAGTCCAGTCTGGATCTACAGCTGATTGAGAGGGTCTGAATTGAGCCAGAGCAGCAAAAGGGACAGCCAGGGTGGCAGGAGAGCCATTCCACCCTCTGTGTGCCTGTTCTGCCACCTCAGTGCCCCATTTGTTTAACAAGCCTGGCTGAACACAGCTCCTGTTGCTTCCATCCAAACATCTCCACCACTAAATCTCTGCTTTGTTTTCTGACAGCCTTTCACCAGATCAGGGCCCAGCTGTATTAGCTTTCATCTCATAAACTGCTGCCCTTTCCCTTGTTTATTTCCTCATAAAAATAAATAGGCTCTCATCAGCTCATTTTGGTATTTACCCTCTAATAAAGGAAAATCAGGAGGCGTCACATCTTCCCCTGCCCCTGTTGAGACACAGAAGCCAGCGCTGACAATCCATTATCCATCAAAAAACACACTTTAAAGAGATTTTCCTGCCAGGCTGTGCTGCTTGACAGAGTTTGTCTGCCAAGCCCAGACCATTGAGAAGTGCCCAATCTCCCCCAGGGCACCGTGTGCCCCTGTGAGATAAGGGGGCTGTTCCACAGGAGGCCAACTCCAGCAGCACGGCACATTTCCCTCCCTGCTGCAATCTGCCCGTGTCCTGCAGCTGCAGCAGAACCCTGATCACACAGCTCAGCTGTCAGAAATGCAGCTGGGAGCAGCAGGGGGGCAATGCAGGCAGCCTGGGGTGGCACTGGGGTTTGTTTGAAAAGCCAGGTGTGTGCTAAGGAAGGCAGGAGCCTCCCCTGAAATGGAAAATGTAAACCCTCTCCCTCTGAATTGTGGTAATTTTGAAATTAAGAGGCTCTCAGGCAAAGATATGGGAGCAGGAATAACAGTTCTTTATTAGGGAATAATAAAAAATCATGCAGTGATACAAAACAACCCATCCAGAGCCAGACCATGTCCTGTCCCCTGTGTGTCAGGGGGTGTCCCAGCCCCTGTGCTGTGCCAGGCTCAGATTGGATCCAGGCAGGAATGCTTGGCTCCTCCCCTGGGCGGAGCATCTCCCCATGGGATGCTGGGATTGGATCAGCCCTGCAGGGACACTCAGTGGCCATGGACAGCAGAGATCTCCTGCAGGGAGGGTTGGCTGGGGGAGAGAGAAAGAAACAACTGCCCCAGGAACAGCAGAGAGCTGCCCCAGCTCTGACAGGTGGACGGGATGATCCCTGTGGGTCCCTCCAGCTCAGGACATTCCAGGATTCTCTGATCGATGAGCTGTGGCTCACAGGGGCTGGAGAAGGAAAAACACAGACCCATTGATCAGCTGATGGAGGCAGCCCCAGGCATCCCACAGCCAAGCCCAGGGACTGGAATTTGCCCAGTTCTGGGCTCAGCCTGGGGCAATCACTGCAGAGCAAGCCCCTGTGACGGGCAGGGCAGCTGAGAAGGATTTAATGGTCCTGCCTGGCCTGAAAGCCTCTCAATCTAAGGAGCAGTAATGAGCAGAGCAGCAGCCCTGGGTAAGAGCTGGTAATTAAAAGCTCAGTTCTGTCCTGTCAGCTGTAATTCCCGGTGGGAAAGGCTGATCCTCGCTGCCTGCCCTGGCTGTGCATGAGGAGATAGCAGAGCTTTCACCTGGAGCTGATTGCATCCAGCCAGGGCTGCACACAGGAGATTGGGGCTGGGAGACAAACCCCAGCTCAGGCCAGGGGCAGCCTTTCAAAATGATGGGAACTTTTATGGGCTGGAAAGTTCTGAAAAGCTCCCAAATATCCCAGTGTTTGGGCTTAGCCACTGAGCTGCCCTGGTGGTGTCACCCCTGGGCTGTGTCCTGGGGACATTGACATCACTGGGGGCTTCCTGCAGTGCTGGCACAGCAGGGAGGGCTCCCATCCCATCCCATCCCATCCCATCCCATCCCATCCCATCGCATCCCATCCCATCCCATCAATAGCATTGTAATTACAGAATATCAGAGTGGTTTGGGCTGGAAGGGACCTCAAATGCCACCCAGTGCCACCCCTGCCATGGCAGGGACACCTCCCACTGTCCCAGGCTGCTCCAGCCCCAGTGTCCAACCTGGCCCTGGACATTCCAGGGATCCAGGGGCAGCCACAGCTGCTCTGGGCACCTGTGCCAGGGCTGCCCACCTGCCAGGGAAGAACCTTCCCCAGTGCCCCCATCCCAGGTGTTGGATCCATGGCTGCAGCTGTTGGTATTTTGCAGCGAGGGAAAGGAACCTGGGTGAGACAGAGTTGTGGAGGCAGCAGGAGCTGAGGGTGACTCCTCCCTCCTGGTCCCCCTCAGCACTGGGGGTCCCCACCTGCACTGATTGCACCCCAAGGGGTTAATTGTCCCTCTGGAGCCCTGGAGCCTCCGATACTGGAGTGCCCAGGGCTGTGACAGGGACAGCAGGGCTGGGGAGCTGCCCAAGGGCCCTGATGGGGCAGGCTCTGCTCCTGGAGGGAGGGAATGCTGTGTTTGGCTCTTGGGCTAATCACTGGAAATGGAAATTCCCTGGGGGAATAAATCACACAGGAATCCATTTCCTTCAAGGTAGAAAAATCCCATTCTTTGTTCACATAACTCATTTTTATCCAGTTTTACAGACCTTGTGTGGGACTCCCATTGGTCAGGAGCTTTCCTGCCAATCACTTCATTGGTTATTAACAAATTGTTATTCTGCATTGGTTGGTCACTCAGACTCTCAGTGTGTACATGCAGGGACAGTTGTTTATGAGAGATAGTTTTCATTTTTCTATCTAACAGTATGAAAACAGTTTATAGAGGTGCTGGTTGTTTTTCACCCAGGAATAGATTGTTATGTTAACAAACTGCTCACACCAGGATTGCTCCCACATGGGAACTTGCAAAGTGCTGGCTTTGACAAGGCCAGGCACTGATTTTAGGAGAGCAGGCCTGATTTTATGAAGCCTTTCTTTATGATTTTTCTCCCTTACTGCAGCAGTACCCACATTGCCAAATCAGGGATCCCTGGAAGACTTTCCTGGGAGCATTTTCCCCATGTGCTGTTTGATTGTTTGGAGAGCTCACTGGATATTCAGGGAACATATGTGCCTCCCTGCTCCTCCTCCCTGCCAGCAATTCCATTTCCAGCCTGTAAATGGATTTTTTTCTTCCTTTGTGGGTACATTACAGTACTTTTGCCTCCTGGAGAGAATTAGGCAGGAATGCAATGGTGAATGACAGATTTGGGATTGGGTATTTGTTAATTTGGGTTTGTGCTCCTCTTCCCTGCCTGGCTCCCACCCTTTGCTTCTGGGCTTGCATTGCTGCTCTTGATCCCAAGGATCTCTAAAACCCGAGGAGATGAGCAGGATGAGGAGGCTGCTCAGAGATCAGAGGGTCATGGGGAGACCTGACAGCACCCCCCAGAAAAATCTGAGGGGCCTCTCTACCCTCCCCATCACCACAGCAGCATAGATGCTGCTTTGCAAACAGCCAAAACTCGTGGTTTGACCTGGAAGTTTTGGTCAGGAAGCCAAACCTTGTGGTTTTCCTTGGAAATGTGCTCAGCCAGGAGAATTTTCCTTGTTGAGGAGTTCATTGCAGTCAGTAGTGATCAGATCTGCTGACAGCACCCAGGATTTGCTCATCTCAGCCATCCCAGGCTAGTCCCTGCTTCCCCATCTCTGGGGGCAGCAGTGGGTGATGGAACCCCCAGGGACAAACCCAGCGTCACTTTAAGGGTGATGGAACCCCCAGGGACAAACCCAGTGTCACCTGAGGGTGATGGAACCCATGGGAACAAACTCAGTGTCACCTCAGGGTGATGGAACCCCAGGGACAAACCCAGCGTCACTTTAAGGGTGATGGAACCCATGGGAACAAACTCAGTGTCACTTTAAGGGTGATGGAACCCCCAGGGACAAACCCAGCGTCACCTCAGGGTGATGGAACCCCCAGGGACAAACCCAGCGTCACTTTAAGGGTGATGGAACCCATGGAGACAAACTCAGTGTCACCTCAGGGTGATGGAACCCCAGGGACAAACCCAGCGTCACTTTAAGGGTGATGGAACCCATGGGGACAAACCCAGCGTCACTTTAAGGGTGATGGAACCCCAGGGACAAACTCAGTGTCACCTCAGGGTGATGGAACCCCAGGGACAAACCCAGCATCACCTCAGGGTGATGGAACCCTAAAACCCCCAGGGACAAACCCAGTGCCACCTCAGGGTGACTGGAACCCCCAGGGACAAAGCCAGTGCCACCTCAGGGTGACTCCATTTCCTCAGTCAGCTAATGCTCCTCCACATCTCCAGCCTGGAGCACTCTGCAGGACAGATGTCACAGGTCCCAGTGCCATTTGGCAGGAAACTGGGGGAGGATGCACCTGCCCAGCCCAGCTGTCCCCAAGTGCTGCAGATCCCAGTTTTGCAGAGCATCTGGAGCTCCCAGCGCCACCCACAGCCATTGCCCATCCAGGCGCCGCAATCCGAGGGGTCCTGAGGTTCACTTTAATTATTCCTGCTTGCAATCTTATCTGGATTAAGAGAGAACTTTAATTACTCGCCTAATAGCTCTGCCTTTTCCATGGGGCTCTGTTCCCATTAACCCTTCCAGAGCTCGGTGAGGGAGGGCTGGGTGCCGGGGGCTTTGTTACAGGCACGAAGCCAGCATCAAAAACGAGGCGTTAAATGCCATTTCCTGTGGCAGGTTCCAGAAAACAATCATTAGGAGAGGGATATTTGCAAATGTCACCGTTTGGAAATGGCCGTGTTGTGCCTGCCTGTGCTGGGTGCGTCCTGATGAACTGGAAAACAAACACGGGCACCTCTCGGTCTGCAGCTCGGGCTGAGGAGAGAAGTGCTAACATTTATTACTTGCTGGTAAACATCATTAGCGTGACCTTTTTGAGGCATTTGAAAGGAAAAATGAGATAATGCAGAGTGCAGAGCTCCTTTCCCCCAGCACTGCCCCGCTCGCAGCTCTCCCAACGCCTTCATGCCAATGCTGCCTGCAGCTGGCATGGCCTGAGGGAATGGCTGCCCCGGGGCTCCAGGGAATGCAGGGGCTCGGGAATGGGCTGCATGGTGGTGTCTGGGGGTGTCTGTCCATGCCCACAGGACTGGGTGCCCAGGGGCACACCTGGGGACCGCGGTGGCCCTGATGGCATTGCCCAGCACAGCCCAGCACAGGGGTCAGGTGAGCTCAGGGCAAGGCTGAGCCCCCCAGCCACTCCTTGCAGGGTTCTGGCACTGATTCCAACCTCCCGCCCTTTTCCAGGCGCTCACTTCTCATTTCCATCACAGAATCCCAGAACGATGAGGTTGGAAGAGCCCTCTGAGACCATCCAGTCCAACCTGTGCCCTCACACCTCACCCACACTATAGCACCCAGTGCCATGTCCAGTCTGTTTTTGAACACATCCAGAGATGGTGATTCCACCACCTCCCTGGGAACAGCATTCCAGTGCTTTATTATTCTTTGGGTGAAAAATTTCTTCCTGATATCCAACCTGTGCCTTCCCTGCCGTAGCTGCAGACTGTGTGCTCTGGTTCTGCCAGAGACCGACCCCACCTGTCTGCACCTCCCTGCAGGAAGGTGTGGAGAGCAATGAGGGCACCCCTGAGCCTCCTCCTCTCCAGGCTGAGCACCCCCAGCTCCCTCAGGGGTTCCTCACAGGGTTTGTGTTCCCAGCCCCTCTCCAGCCTCATTGCCCCCTCTGGATGTGCTCAGCGTCCCAAGGTCCTTCCCAAACTGAGGGGCCAGAACTGGACACGCCACTCAGGGTTTGGCCTCACCAGTGCTGAGCACAGGGGCAGGATGATCTCCCTGCTCCTGCTGGCCACACCATTCCTGATCCAGGCCAGGAGACATTGGCCTTCTTGGCCACCAGGGCACATTGCTGGCTCATGTCCAGTCTGCTGTCAACAAGGTCCCTTTCTGCCCGGGCACTGCCCAGCCACACACTGTCCCCAGCTTGTAACGTTGTAGGGGATTTTTGTTGCCAAAATGGCTCCAGGCAGGCAGCGCTGCCGAGCAGGGACACAGAACCCCCTGAGCTCCTTCCCCAGGCTGTGCCCATGGGCCACATGGACAGCCCAGGGCCCAAGGTGGCAGAAATGAACCCTCCCTGCATTCCCAGCCCACCCAAGAGCTGTACTCTGTACATAACCATGGATTATCCGTGGCCAGAGAGTCCTTTCACAGCCATAATTCAACCCCAGGGCCTGCTAAAGTAATAAATGGGATGAAGGATGGCCCTCTCCATAAAGTGTTCCATTATTCCTGCCTGTTGCACAGCCTCAGAATATCCATTAATGGGATTATGGGAGGGCAATTTCAGAGGCAAAAGAAATGAGGGTGGAGCTGTGGGAAACAGCCCTGGGCACTGGGCACTGCTCTCAGTGCTCACAGGATTGTTTATGTTGGTGTCTTAACTTGAAAAGCCAGGTGTCTGCTGAGGAAGGCAGGAGCCTCTCTTGAAATGGAAAATGTAAACCCTGTCCCTCTGAATTGTTATAATTTTGAAATTAAGGGGCTCTCAGGCAAAGATATGGGAGCAGGAATAACAGTTCTTTATTGGGGGAAAATAAAAATAAAATAAAAATGCAGTAATACAAACCAAACCCCTGCCAGAGTGAGAGCATGCCCTGCCCCCTGTGTGCCAGGGGGTGTCCCAGCCCCTGTGCTGTGCCAGGCTCAGATTGGATCCAGGCAGGAATGCTTGGCTCCTCCCCTGGGCGGAGCATCTCCCCATGGGATGCTGGGATTGGATCAGCCCTGCAGGGACACTCAGTGGCCATGGGCAGCAGAGATCTCCTGCAGGGAGGGTTGGCTGGGGGAGAGATAAAGGAAAAACTGCCCCAGGAACAGCAGAGAGCTGCCCCAGCTCTGACAGATGGGGATGGAGCACACACCCCCAGCCACATCTTGCATTTCCAACCTAAGATAATTGGAAAGGAGCACCAAGACATCAAATCCAGCCTGTGACCATCTCCACCTTTCACCCAGAGCAGAGCACTGAGAGCCAGGTCCAGCTGCAACAGCAACTTTTCCAAGCCTTCATTTTTGCCCTTTTCTGGACCCTGCATATTTTCTCAGTAGCATCTTATTCACATTTTCTTTTCTATTCCCTTCCCTCCTCCCACCTTCCTTCACCCTGCAGACATTATGGAATTATTCCAGAGCTGCTGATGCAGGCGGGTGCAGCATAAAACACATCAATCTCCCCCTCTAAAGAGGTTTTCCTTCTCTCCTCCTCACTTTTTCCTTCTTGCAATTTAACTTTATTCTTTCTCTGCTCAAAGGATCGCGGAATGGTTGGGGCTGGAAGGGCTCTCAAAGGTCACCTGGCCCAGCCCCGCTGCCACGGGCAGGGACCATGCCAGCCTCTGCACGGCAGAGGTGAGAGACTCCTGTCAGCCTTGTCACAAGGCTTGAAGAAATTGTGTTGAGTTCTTTCACCTGGTGACTTCTGAGGAGTTCTGTGTCTGCAAGGAAGCTGATGCCCAGACTCGCTGCCACTCACGGGCTGGACCTGATAGAAGAGGTCAGGATCTTTTCAAAAACATCTTCTCCATCTGAAAATGAGAATTCATTGACTCAGAAGTGGCAGAGAGCATGAATTATTTCAGCAAAGTTGGTTTTTTAATGGAAAAAGATGCTCCAGAGTCTGCAATTTCCATTCTGACCCTGTAACCCCCCGGATTTGATTTTGATGATGGTTGGAAGGCGAGAGAAGGGCAGAGCCCCGGTGGCCTCATCCTGGAGCCAGGCTGGAGCTGTTCCTCCCCTGCCAGGCTCTCCAGGGGAGCCCTCAGGCCGTGCCCTCTCCAGATGTGCCCTTTGCCACAAGAGCAGCTTCTGTCCACAGCTCGCTGCGCCCACCAGAACTATTTATTCATTTTTTGTTTATTCCTTACCAAAAATTCAATTAAGGCAAGCCCAGGGCATGAGGGCTCAGGAGAACAGAGCAAAGGCCACGGTCCCTTTGTGAGAGGATTCCAGGGTGTCCTTCCCCTGCTTTGTGCTCAACCTCTGCAGATTAAAATCCTCTTTTTCTACAGCTAATTCCTCCCTCGCTGCTGGCTGCATCCCCACTTTGATGTGAGCTGATGGAAAACGTGGAGCTGAAGGCAGCTCGGTGTTAAACTCAGGAGGCAGCACAGGGAGAGGGATGAGAGGCTGTTGTTTCCTACAGATGGATAATCAGGAAGGAAATCACTCAGCCTGTGGGGGCTAAATTTAATTTAAGGATACAAATGTGTGCTTAACGATGCGCTGGCAGGTCCACGGCACAGTTAAATGAGAGATTCAGTGTCAGGAATGGCTCCTGGCTGGGCACTGGGAGAGGCCATGGAGGAAACGGAGAATTATCCTTGGGTGGTTATTTGAGGGTGTGGAGAAGGAAAAGGCCACGAGCAGGGACTGTCTGGAGTGTGCAGAAGGAAAAGGCCACGAGCAGGGACTGTCTGGAGTGTACAGAAGGAAAAGGCCACGAGCAGGGACTGTCCAGGGTGTGCAGAAGGAAAAGGCCATGAGCAGGGACTGTCCAGGGTGTGCAGAAGGAAAAGGCCACCAGCAGGGACTGTCTGGAGTGTGCAGAAGGAAAAGGCCACGAGCAGGGACTGTCCAGGGTGTGCAGAAGGAAAAGGCCACGAGCAGGGACTGTCCAGGGTGTGCAGAAGGAAAAGGCCACGAGCAGGGACTGTCCAGGGTGTGCAGAAGGAAAAGGCCACGAGCAGGGACTGTCCAGGGTGTGCAGAAGGAAAAGGCCACGAGCAGGGACTGTCCAGGGTGTGCAGAAGGAAAAAGCCACGAGCAGGGACTGTCTGGAGTGTCCAGAAGGAAAAAGCCACGAGCAGGGACTGTCCAGGGTGTGCAGAAGGAAAAGGCCACGAGCAGGGACTGTCTGGAGTGTGCAGAAGGAAAAGGCCACGAGCAGGGACTGTCCAGGGTGTGCAGAAGGAAAAGGCCACGAGCAGGGACTGTCTGGAGTGTGCAGAAGGAAAAGGCCACCAGCAGAGACTGTCCAGGGTGTGCAGAAGGAAAAGGCCACCAGCAGGGACTGTCCAGGGTGTGCAGAAGGAAAAGGCCACCAGCAGGGACTGTCCAGGGTGTGCAGAAGGAAAAGGCCATGAGCAGGGACTGTCCGGGGTGTGCAGAAGGAAAAGGCCACGAGCAGGGACTGTCTGGAGTGTACAGAAGGAAAAAGCCACCAGCAGGGACTGTCCAGGGTGTGCAGAAGGAAAAGGCCACGAGCACAGGCTCTCCACACCATGGAGGAGACACAGTGGGTGCTGTTCCCCTTCCTTTGGTTTCACCTCCACGACAGGAGCTCTGCTCCCAGCCCAGCTCCCAGACAGGGGCACCCAGCACATCCCGGGTGTCCTGGGGGCCATGTGGAGCTGCTGTCCCTGCAGTGTGTGCTGTGCTGGGTTTGCAGCACCACGGGCTGGAGCTCAAAGGCACAGCGGGAGCTGTGTGTCTGCACCAAGCCTCTGAAGCCAAAGGACAAAATGCAGTATCAAGGGAGTAGTTAAATGAGCAGGCTTTGATCTAGGACATGAAAAGAGCAGAAAAAGCTTTTTTTCTCCTTTTGATAAAGGTTAAATTTTAGCTATCAGGAAATCTAATCTGTGAATTTTGCCATTCAAGTCACTCCACAAAGGCCAGATTGGATGTTGGGGATTTTGAGGAACCTGGGACAGTGGAAGGTGGCCCTGCCATGGCAGGGGGTGGGATGAGATGAACTAAAAGGTATTTCCCACCCAAATCAGCCTGCAGTTCTGATTTTACATTTATATTACAGCCTGCAGTTCTGATTTTACATTTACATTACACCAAGCAGGCACTGGGCAAGGGCAGCTGGAGCCTCTCACATCAGAAAGGCAGAGGGTGTGGGGTTCAGGAGGGCTCAGAGCAGGAAACACAGTGCAGGCACCACGGAGAGGAGCAGAGGATGCAGCTCAAGTGTTTCCTCACAAATATTCCAAAGCTGGAATTCCAAACCTCTGCCCAAGGAGCTGGATGTGGTAAAAGTGGTACCAGCTGGGCAGATTTGGCTCCCCAATGCCAGCACATGGACAGACTCCTCTTGCTGGCCATGGAAACATTCCCTGCTTTTCAGGCCAAATGTTCACTTTTTTTCCCCTCAAGTTCATCACCACGATTAAGGAAATGGCCACTTCTCTCCACCAGTTTATCGTGGCCAACCAAAGGTGAGAGCAGCTCCTCAGACTCATTCTATCTCAGAAATTCTTCCTGATATCCAATACAGACCCTCCTGGCACTGCTCCTGGCACCCTCTCCTGTCACTGGGAGAAGAGACTGACTTCCACCTGGCTCACCCTCCCCTCAGGTGGCTGAGAGCAGCAGGTCAGGTGCACACAGGAAAACAGAATTCCATGATAAATGGGGAAAAGGAAAATCGCCTTCCTGTGCATGTGGATTCAGAGTGCCCTGAGCTGGAAATCCATCCTCTATCCCATCCCAGGTGAGGATGTCACACTCCTCGTGGATCTGCACCCAGATCAGATCCCAGGCCACCATCACACTGCCATGGACTGGGATATTCCCTGCAGCAGCTGGAGCTGCAGGGGCAAACCTTGGGCTCCAAAGGCTCTTGTGGCATTCACATCCTCTGGAAAAAACCCTTTGCCCAGGATTTTCTCCTGGGAAGCTGCAAAGCCTCAGAGAAAAGGAAAACAATTCTTATCTCATTTGCTTCTCCTGTGTTGTGCTCATGTGGAATGTGTTTGGGGATTGTTCACCCACAGGTGATTGTTCCATTGGATTCTGCTGGGAGTTGTTTTCACTCTTTGGCCAATCAGGGCCAAGCTGTGTTGAGCTCTGGAGAGAGTCACGAGTTTTCATTATTATCTTTTTAGCCTTCTGTAAGTGTCCTTTCTGTATTCTCTGTAAGTATCATTTCTGTATTCTTTAGTATAGTTTAGTATAGTATATTTTAATATAACAGTATCATAAAATAATAAATTATCCTTCTGAGAACATAGAGTCAGATGCATCATTCCTGCCTTTGTTGGGGCATTTCCCTGCAAATCCAACAGGCTCTGCCAGGCCCAGCACCACTTTGAGAAGCACAAACACCCATCACAGTGTGGCATTTCAGTGCCTTCCCCCCTCAGTGCTGTCGGTGCTTCCCTGGTGGCACCATCTGGGGTGGCTGTGGCTCTGTGGGGTCAGGATGGGGCTGTGGGACCAGGTTTGTCAGCTGCAGTGCCCCTCTCCTACCAGCTCAGCTCTGGGGGTTTTCCAGCTCTAAAGGATTTTCCTTCTGTCCAAGGTTTCTCCCACACAAAGATCACAGAGATCCCTCTGGCACGTGGGGACTGTGATCCCAGGGATTGCTGGGCAGGAGCACCCCAAATCCAACCAGCGAGGAGGAGCAAAGTGTAAATGGTCCCTTCACAAAGGAGCTGCACATCAAAAGCTGGGATGTGTTTTTCCAACCAGGACCGCAATGTTGCTGTCAATGATCCAAATTTATCCTGCAGCACTAATTGAAGCAAATAATGACCTGAATGTGCTGTGAGAGCCCAGAAACATGGCAAAAAGCTGTTCCAGAGGGTTCTCTGGCACAGGACACACGAGACCCTCTGGAGGAGCAGGGCCTGGAGTGGCTGTGCCTCCATGAAATATTAACAATTCAGCAGCACGAGCCAGGCAACAGCGAGTGACACCAGGCTGGGGATGATTACAAGTGCTCTGGCAGCCAGGATTAGAATTCAAAGTGATCCTGATAAATTGGAAAATGGTCGGAAATCAAAGAGACAAAATTTGATAGAGACAAGTGCACATACAAATGAGAGGAAAACAAATATTGCGATGCAGGAGCGGGGCTGGGGAAAGCAGCCGTGTGACAGCTGCAAACACAGTGAGCAGAGTTAATAATGTCATCCTGCACCCAGCCCCAGCTGCTGGCACTGCCAGGGCTGCAGGGGAGAGCTCCTGCCCCCAGAATGGGCTGGGGGGATCCTGCTCCTGGGATCGGGGGCACAGAGCTGTGAGTCAGTGTAGGAATGTGCCCCTGTGGATGGAGAGACAAAACTCTCTTTTGGTGGGGGAAGATGAAACAGGAAAGCCTTATCAATATGATTGCCTGGCAAAAGATTCTGAGAATATGGAAACTGTAAGCGAGCTGAAATGAAAGCAAGCTTTGAGATCCCTCAGTTACTGAACAACTGGAAAACAATGGTGTGGCCAGCTGAAGGTGATCCCCTTGTGATGGAACAACACCCTCTGCTTGCAGACAGGCCCAAGGGTCAGAGCAGACCCTACAGCTTGGCAGAAGGGCCCAAAGAGGAGTTTTTAGGGTTTAAAATGTAACACAGTGTGGGAATGTAATGATTCTTATAGGCTGTATGTAAATGCTGTAGGATTTGTATCTTGTACTGGATTGGTTAGTGAGAATCAGAATATTCAGCATTCTGGGATGCTGTCCTTTGGGAATTCTGGGACTTTGGGAGTTTTGGGACACTGTCCTTTGGGATTTTGGGATGCTGTCCTGTGGGAGTTTTGGGACTGTCCTTTGGGAGTTTTGGGATGCTGTCCTTTGGGAATTCTGGGACTCCATCCTGTGGGAATTGCGGGACACTGTCCTTTGGGAATTCTGGAACACCGTCCTGTGGGAGTTTTGGGACTGTCCTTTGGGAGTTTTGGGGCATTCTCCTTTGGGATTTCGGGACAGTTTGGTGCCTGTGACCGGGCTCCCGTTGGAGCCAGCCCTGCCCCGGTCAGCACCAGGGACAGCAGCGCTCCCGCCGCACTCAGGGCTTGCTCCATCCCCTGGCAGCCCTCCTGTGTGCTCAGCAAAGGAGACCCAGAACAGCCCTAAAACCTGCCAAGATCCTAAAATTATCCCTCACCAGTTTGTTTCTCCTAGAAACCATTCCTTTTGTGGCTCCCACAACTCTCTCCCAGACGCCTGGATGTCAAATCCATGCTCCTTTTCTTCTACCTTTCTAAGGTAAGTTTTCTTACCTTAGTGGGTTCCTTTTGTTCTTTTCAGTTTTAGTTTTGATTATAGAACCACAGAATGGTTTGGGTTGGGAGCATCCCAAAGCCCACCCAGTGCCAGCTCCCATCTCCACAGGTTATGGGATGGAAGACAATGGGGTTTAGGGCCCTGAGCTGCTCGTGGCACCCCAAAGCTCCAGAGAGAGCCACAGGTGAGGTCAGTTCTGAGCTGCAGCACAAATCAGAGGGGCCAGGGAAGGCTCCTGAGCAGGACAGAGAACGTGTGAACCAGGAGGGTGCACAGTGGAACCAGGGATCAGCTAATCCCCTGGGATCCCCACACATCCCTGTGTCTGATTATGGAGCTGCCCAGGGCTGGAGCCAGGCTGGGAGAGCTGGGAATGTTCCCCTGGAGAGGAGAAGGCTCCAGGCAGAGCCCAGAGCCCCTGGCAGGGCCTGAAGGGGCTCCAGGAGAGCTGCAGAGGGACTGGGGACAAGGGATGGAGGGACAGGAGCCAGGGAATGGCTCCCAGTGCCAGAGGGCAGGGATGGGTGGGAGATTGGGAATTGGGAATTCCTGGCTGGGCTGGAATTGCCAGAGCAGCTGTGGCTGCCCCTGGATCCCTGGCAGTGCCCAAGGCCAGGCTGGGCACTGGGGCACCCTGGGACAGTGGGAGGTGTCCCTGCCATGGCAGGGTGGCACTGGGTGGATTTAGGGTCCCTCCCAGCCAGTGCTGCCTGTGATTCCAGGATCAGTCTTTCCATCACATCCTGGAAATCCAATCTTTTATCCCAAAGCTCAGGGTAACACAAATTCCACCTTCCCCAGGGAAGCTGCGGGGGAACATTTTGACTTTATCCTTCACAGCGATCACCCAGGCCACATCTGCTTAAACTCAGGTTTAACTGCAGCAGGGCTGGGCCTGAGGCAGGATAAACACGAGCTGGATATCCTGCATTCATCCATGAAAGATCTCCTCTCTCACCTCTGCAAACAGCGGGCGATGGCAGCATTAAACCCTGGCAAGGCTTTGCTCTGCCATCAGGATCAGATTGGGAAGCTCCGTGTTCCCAGAGGGAAGATTAAAGTGCAGCTCTCACAGCCTGATTTGTTCTTCAGCAGAGCGCTCTGCTGCGCCTCAGAACAAAATATTCCCAGCAGAGAGGGGCCAGGAGCGAGGCTGAGAACAGCTCCCGCCCTGCTGCCTTCTGGGGGAGGAAAAAACACATTTTGGCTTCTATGGAGGGGTTTCTACAGCACCACAGGGCTGGAAGGGTGAAGGGTGACCTGGGACGTGGGCAGGGGAGCTCACAAGGAAGGCTGAGGGGGCATTTGTGGGGACCTGCCCTCCTCAGGGGCTCTGCCAAGCACCTGGGACAGCAGCAAGGGCAGGGACTGGGGCCAGGAGAGCTCAGAATTTAACAATAATAATAATAATAATTATAATAATAATAATAATAACAATAATAATAATGATAACTAGGCTCAGGCAGCAGCACAGGAGCCTCAGCAGCTCTGCAGCTCCTGGGAGGTGCCAGGGGAGGTCCTGTGCAGACTCTCAGCTCTGCCTGCTGCAGGAGCAAAGGTCTGTAAAGGTGTAACTGAATCCAAGGACAACGTGGATTCTGTGTCCTCAGAATGGGGAGACTCTTTTGCTTTCAGATGCATTGTGCTGAACGGGGTGAGCCTTCCACAGCCCTTCAGGAGCATGGATTTGGCATCCAGGGGACTGGGAGAGATTTTTGAGCCACAAAAAAGGAACAACCACAGATCCTGCTGGGTCTGCTCAGAGCACAGCCTGACACAAATGGCAGCTCTGAGCTCACTGCAGCCTCCACTCCTTGACCCATCCCTGGGAAATTCACACAAAACTGGAGGGATAAAGTGGGACAGACTCTGCAGGGGGGATCCAGCTCACCCAAAACCTTCCTGGCACCCCTGATTCCCCAAGAAGTTCGAGTGCTTCACCTCCAAGAGAGCTGCAGAGGGACTGGGGACAAGGGACGGAGGGACAGGAGCCAGGGAATGGCTCCCAGTGCCAGAGGGCAGGGATGGGTGGGAGATTGGGAATTGGGAATTCCTGGCTGGGCTGGAATTGCCAGAGCAGCTGTGGCTGCCCCTGGATCCCTGGCAGTGCCCAAGGCCAGGTTGGACATTGGGGCACCCTGGGACAGTGGGAGGTGTCCCTGCCATGGCAGGGGTGGGATGAGATGGGATTTGAGGTCCCTTCCCACCCAAACCACTCCACGGTTCCATGATCTGTTTCTTCCTCTTCTCTCTGGATCCCATCCCAACCAGATTCCCTTTAATCCCTTCAGAGCCCCCTCAGCCCTGCAGGACCCTGCTGCTGACCCTGCCCTGCCCGTGGGTCCTGCCCAGCCCTGACCCCAGAGCTGTCCCAGGGCTGCTCCCTCCCCTGTCCCCAGCCCATCCAGGCTGGAATCACAGCTGGGTCAGAGGGCTCTGTCCGGTTTTGTGTCACATTCAGCCTCAGAGGAGCCGCCCCTGAGGGCTGAACCCCTCGTGCCCATGTTCACCTGGGATCCAACACCCCTGAGTGACCAATCCCACCACTCTGTGCTACCTCAGCTGCTGCGCTTCCCACCGAGCCCCAAACCTGTGACACTCCTGGAGAATGCAGGAGAGCACACATAGCTCCTCCCAGGCTGCGCCCCCTGCGCCAGCAGGCCCCGTTTCCAGAGAAATGACAGAAATCCCACCCTGAAACAGGAACAGCTCTTGGAACGGCTGCCTTGCTCCTGATTTTATAACAAAATGGGGGTCGTTTGCCTTCTCCCCCAGTTCTCTCTCAATTTTCATTTAGAGTTGCTGTCTCTGGGAAGGGGCCCTTCCACTTTTCACCTTAATTAGCAGAGAACCCAAATCCTGCCAAGCCTTGTGCTGCTCCATCGCAGAGCTGGAAATGGGCTGGGAATTCTGTGCCACACCACAGCCGCCGATTTTTCTCTTTTTCCTGCTGCTACAAAAATGATGGAAATTCCCAGCAAACGAGGATTTCAGGAGCACAAAATGAGGATTGCAGGGGCAGAAAATGAGGATTGCAGGGGCAGATATGGGGATTGCAGGGGCAGATATGGGGATTGCAGGGGCAGATATGGGGATTGCAGGGGCACAAAATGAGGATTGCAGGGGCAGAAAATGAGGATTGCAGGGGCAGATATGGGGATTGCAGGGGCAGATATGGGGATTCCAGGGCAGATATGGGGATTGAAGGGGCAGATATGGGGATTGCAGGGGCAGAAAATGAGGATTGCAGGGGCAGATATGGGGATTGCAGGGGCAGATATAGGGATTGCAGGGGCAGATATGGGGATTCCAGGGCAGATATGGGGATTGCAGGGGCAGATATGGGGATTGCAGCCACCTGGCACAGTGGGCTGCAGGCTGCAGTGGAGCTGCCATGGCTGATGCAGAGCTCTGCCCCTCTGCAGACGCTGAACACTCTCGGGCTCTTTTCAGGAGCTCTTCCCATAAAAGCCAGACATGAAGGGACGGCAGGCAGAGCTTCCAGCAGGATTCAAAAGGCAGCAGCCCAGCACTCCGAGAGTGATTAAAGGGCCAATTAACATACAAGCAATGTATCTCCTGACCAGCAAAAAGGAGCCGTGCTCAAAGTGAGCTTTATTGACTCAGCTTTTCCCAGCTGATTTATTTGGGAGAGAAAATAAGCACAGCTTTTTTCCCAAGCAGATTTACCCTTTTTATCACGTCTCCTTTATCGAGCATTTCTCTCTGGCTTTGTCCTCTTACAGCACAAAGTTACAATAACAAGGAACACACATTTTTCTGGATGAAAATCCATCATGCCCCCGGGCAGCAATTGCAGAGGCTCTAAAGGCAGCCTGGGCTTTGCTGGGCTCCTCCTGGGCTGGCCTGGAGAGCAGAGCTGGATGTGGAAAATGCTGCAGAGGAAGAGCAGGTGCTCTGGAAAGGCACCAAAATGAGCACAGAGAGAGTGATGAGTGTTTCCTTCTCATAAATCCCACAATCCCAGATTGGTTTGGGTTGGAAGGGACCTTAAATCCCACCCAGTGCCAGCCCTGCCATGGCAGGGACACCTCCCACTGTCCCAGGGTGCCCCAATGTTCAACCTGGCCTTGGGCACTGCCAGGGATCCAGGGGCAGCTCTGGCACCCTGTGCCAGTGTATTTCTGTGTCCATCTTTATTTTTTGTGTGTATATCTCCACTGACATGAAAATCCAGAGGAAATCACCTCCCATTCTCCCGTTCTTGCATGTTTCTAAAGAAAAGAAATCATTACTATCTTTAAGCTTCACATTGTTAAACCTCTGGGTGTCCTCTCACCTCCAGCTGGTGGGACACCCAGCTCGGAAAATGTCACGTGCACTGGTCAGGAAAATAACAACCTAAAAATGGCTCTAAAGAGCAGGCAGCAAACAAACGAGGGAGTGCAAATATCTGAGAAAATCAGTTAATCAAAAAGATCATAAACCCAGGGCAATAAAACTATTATTTCCCTAAAACATATCATTAGCTCTAATACTCCGCTGCCCGATTTTATTGAAATTGAGGACGTGATAGGTTTTAAAAATGAGAGATTTCTCTGTTTTAAAGTTAGGAAAAATACACATGAGTGGTGGGGAGAGGAGAAGGAGCTGGGCAAGAATTCAGATCCCAGGGAGGGCTCCTTGCCCTCAGCCACCTCCCCAGGGCAGGGTGGTCCTGGCAGCTCCTCCCTCAGGGATTGCCTTTGGTTGGGGAAGGGGAACCTCCTCATGGGACATTTGACAAACCAGCATCTCTGTGTTTGATCCAGATAAATAAATTACTGGTTTTAGATGATGGAGAGCACTGCAGGGGCAGCTCCAGTGACATCCCCCCTCACCCAGTGACTGCCCTCAGGTTCACAGCAGGAAAATCCATCCCCACAGGAAGATCTGTGTGTGTTATTGTGGTACAACCACGTGCAGGGCATTTGTGTCCAGTGGGATGCCTGGAATTGCTTTCCCAGGGCTGATCCCATGTGTGTGATCCCAGTGAATCCTTGTCTGAGGTTGGAAATTGGGGTCTGTGTTCAAACACCATCTGTCAGAGGTGGGGCAGTTCTGTTCTGCTTCTGGAAGGGAATAGAAAAGAAAATGTGAATAAGATGCTTTTGTTGTTTGTACTATTGCATTTGTATTTTTAATTTCCCTAAAAAGAACTGTTATTCCTGCTTCCATATCTTTGCCTGAGAGCCCCTTAATTTCGAAATTACAATAATTTGCAGGAATGGGGTTTACATTTTCCATCTCAGAGTCACCCAGTGCTGCTTGCTTGCTTTCTTTGCAATAAAAGATACAGAGATAAAATTCAGATTGACCATTGGAATTTTATATCACTGGCACCCTCCAGCCCAGGAGAGCTCTGGAGGAAGAGGATGAGGGGCAGCACCTGCAGTTCCAGCACGGAGCTGCTCCAGGAACGGGGCATTTCCATGGAATTCAAATGGACCCACCTCTGCCTGCCTTGTCAGGATGGATCTCAGCAAGGCAGGATTGCATAAATAATCTAATTAGTGCTCCCCCCCTGCCCCTCTGCCCACAGTCAGGGATAAGGTTCTGCTGCTCTCAGGAAATTATTCATGATGTTTATTCATGATCCTGCTTTTCTCGGGGAGTTTGGATCCTCGGAGGTGTTGGGGTGAATTCCAAGCACAGGAGAGGGGGAAGGACTGCAGAGAGCTGCAGGGAGCAGCAGGGATTCAAGCAGGGTGGAATTGCTCTGCCAGGACCATCCTTCCTGTCCTGGGACAGCAGGACACAGCTTGGGGGAGTTCCCGGGCTCAGGGGAGGGATGGCATTGGATCATGGGATGGTCTGGGTGGAGAGGGACCCTAAACCCGCCCAGTGCCACCCCTGCCATGGCAGGGACACCTCCCACTGTCCCAGGGTGCCCCAGTGCCCAGCCTGGCCTTGGCACTGCCAGGGATCCAGGGGCAGCCACAGCTGCTCTGGCAATGCCAGCCCAGCCAGGAATTCCCAGTTCCCAATCTCCCACCCATCCCTGCCCTCTGGCACTGGGAGCCATTCCCTGGCTCCTGTCCCTCCATCCCTTGTCCCCAGTCCCTCTGCAGCTCTCCTGGAGCCCCTTCAGGCCCTGCCAGGGGCTCTGAGCTCTGCCTGGAGCCTTCTCCTCTCCAGGGAACATTCCCAGCTCTCCAGCCTGGCTCCAGCCCTTGGAATATCTCCATGGTCTCCTCTGGAGGTCTCTCCTTTGAAGCCAGTTTTATACAGAAATTAAGGGTTAAAGGCACTTGACCTTTTTAATTTATCCAAGGGAAAAGTAAGAGGCAATTTCTCTGTGTTCTTTAGAGCCATCACAGGCAGGCAATTCCAGTACTTTAATTTAGCTAAAAAAGCCATAATGAGAGGCAAAGGCTGGAAGGTGAAACTAAACAAACCTAGAGTAGGAATAAAGTTAATTAAGCAGTGAAGGCAGTAACCTAATATGGAGCAGGTTCTCTATCATTTGAAGACTTAATAAAATGATTACCCTTGAAGAGTGGCCCCACCTGGAGCTTGAAGGTTTGCTGGGATGGAGCAGGGAGCAAGGACAACCCCCCTGAGCACTTCCCACGTTTGGCAGGGACCTGAACTGGGGCTGGGAATGGGGCTTGGGGTCCTGCACTGGTGGGAATGGGAATGGGGCTCAGCTCTCCCCACAGCAAAGCTCCCTGTGCTCCTTTCCTGGGCAGCGAGGGGAAATCCTGCCTCAGGTTTTCCAGGTGTTCTGAGGCTCATCTGGAACTCCAGCCTGGAGCAAAGGAGGCTCAGGGGCCCTTGTGGCTCTGCACAGCTCCTGCCAGGAGGGCACAGCCGGGGGGTCGGGCTCTGCTCCAGGGAACAGGGACAGGAGCAGAGGGAACGGCCTCAGGCTGGGCCGGGGCAGCTCAGGGTGGGCACAGCAGGAATTTCCCCACAGAAAGGGGGCTCAGGCCTTGGCACTGCCCAGGGAGGGTTGCAGTGCCCATCCCTGCAGGTGGCACTGAGAGCTCTGGGCTGGGGACAGGGTGGGCATTGGGCACAGCTGGGACTCCCTGGGCTGGGAGGGCTGTTCTAGCCTCAGGGATTTTGGGACTGCAGGTCCTTGTCCCAAAGCCCCTTTTCAAGCCAGGTGTTGTCCATCCAAACCCTTTTCCTGGCATTCCTGCAGGGAGCAGCATCCCAGTGAGGTTTATCAGCCTGGGGTTGCTCTGGGCACCCACCTTGCCCAGGCTCCAGCTCTGGGAGCAGGGGGGCAGCAGGGTGATCCCTGCAGGCACCTCCTCCACCCTCAGCACAGGCAGAACTGCCTCCCACACACATTTCACCAATGTCTACAAACTGCCCAGCACACAGAGCTCTCCCACAGCCAGCAGCCATCCAGGCTTCCCAAAATAGCCCAAAGGTGGAACAGTGAGAACTCCCAAAATCTCAGAAATTCACCTGAAAACAGAACGACCTGACAGATTTTCTTTTACACAGGAGCCATTCCAGACACGTTGTGAATTATGTGGGAGAAGAGGGAAAACAAGGAGCAATAAATGAGCCAGGGAAAGCTCTCCTGGCCAGCAGAGTGAGGTGAGCCCTTCTCCCAGCCCTCAGGTGTCCTCAGCATTCCCTTGATTTCTAGGCTGCCCCAGAGCAGGGGCTGGATGGAGCTCCAGAATAAAGCAGGGATTCATTCAAAGCATCTCCTCCATGGATCCACCTTGGGCAGCACCAGACCCCAGCCAGGGCTGCACCCAAGATCAACCAAAATGGCCCCAAAATGCACGGCCGGGCACGGGCTCTGTCCCTGGGATCAGTTCTGCTCCATTTGCACCTTGCAGTTCATTGTCCCATTCCAGCTTTAGCCCAGGCAGTCCCACCCTGCTTGTTTTTCTCTCTCCAGCCCACGGGGTTTGTGCTCCTGGGCTGAGATTTGGGGCATTTGTCCTTGGTGCCCAGCTGGAGCAGGAATTGTTTTGTCTCCTATTGTATTTGCTGGGATCCCCGTGGCAGGGAGGAATGATGAATCTGACTCCATGTTCTCAGGAAAATTTATTACTTTATGATCTATATTATATCAAAGAATATTAAACTATAGTAAAGAATACAGAAAGGGCACTTACAGAGAGCTAAAAAGATAATAATGAAAACTCCTGACTCTTTCCAGAGCCCCAACACAGCTTGGCCCTGATTGGTCAAAGAGTGAAAACAACTCCCAGCAGAATCCAATGGAACAATCACCTGTGGGTGAACAATCTCCAAACACATTCCACATGAGCACAACACAGGAGAAGCAAATGAGATAAGAATTGTTTTCCTTTTCTCTGAGGCTTCTCAGCTTCCCAGGAAAAAAACTCTGAGCAAAGGGATTTTTTCAGAGAATGTGAATACCACAGTCTCCCTGCTCTGTGCACAGAGCTCACCATCTCCTGGAATGAAGCCCAGACCCTCACACTAAAGCAGCACAGAATGTGAAACATAGAAAAGCTGAAACCCTGAGGCATCACCTCAGTCATCATGAGGGGTTAAGGCGCCTCTATAACATGAAAAACAATTCTGGCACAGGTGCCCAGAGCAGCCCCTGGATCCCTGGCAGTGCCCAAGGCCAGGCTGGGCACTGGGGCACCCTGGGACAGTGGGAGGTGTCCCTGCCATGGCAGGGCTGGCACTGGGTGGGGTTTAAGGCCATTTGTCCATCAGTCCTGCCCGTGCTGCATCACCAGGACAGCTCAGCTGCTGCTCACAGCCTCTCCCAGGGTCGCTTTCATTGTTCCTTCTCCATCCCTCACCCCTCCAGCTGCCCCAGCTCCCTCCCAGCTCCCACGTGATTGTGCTGGGCTTTTTTGGGGATGTTTTCCACAGCCCTCACATCCTGGGATTTCTGCAAGCTCCTCTGCAGAGCTGAACTCCCTCCTTATTATTGCAACTCAGATCATGAAGGAGCTGCACAGGGCTGGGAATAATGAAAAAATGCCATGGAGGAAACTCCCAGAAGGACGCTGAGAAAACTTCAGCCCAAATAGGGCCCTGATCAAAGCAGGAAAATTTGAAAGCATTTGACATCCAGGAACTCCCCTTTTATGCTGCTGGCAGGTGAGAGCTGCCTGCTCAGGCTGCAGAATGCCTTTAGAAAACACATTTTCCAGAATTTCCAGCTAATGACTCCAAAAAGAGTTCTGTGAGTAAGCACCTCCTCGGCAAACAGAATTAGCAGAAGTAGGGCAGAGAGAGGAGGAGTGGCTGGAGGTGCCCCAAGGGTCACAGCCCATATTGCTGTGTTTATTTATAGGTGTCCTAAATAGAAAATTGGGCTCCATTTGTTCTTCCCGAGGGTCTGGCTGTGGGGGTGGCATGGACAGGGCAGCAGTGGGGAAATTTGGCTCTCCTGGGTGCCAGGAGCACACGCAGCACTAATGAATTGTCAGAACCCAGGACATTGCTCTGGCTGCCCTGGGGGACTCCAGACCCTGGCAGGGGCTCAGAGACCTTGGCACGCAGTCACAGACACCTGTGCCTTTGATTTTAGCCCATGGAAACAATTCCCAGCTTTGTGTGAGGAGTTACAAGCCACAAGGGTTTGAGCAGAATGACAGTGAATTTGTCACAGGGTGAAAATGGAGAATTTTGGGGTTTTAGAATGGGGGTTCAGGGGGCAAGATGGAGGAATTTGGGCTTGTCCTGTCCTTCACCTCCTTCTTGTCCTCCATATTCTGTGTGATGGCGACACTTTTGGATTGGTTTAGAGTAGGGACAGACTGTCTAACATAGGTGATAGGTATTGGAAAATTATTGTAAATAAAGTACATGTAGTTTTTAGTATAAGAATAGTTTTTTAATAATAGATTTTTAGTATAAAAAAATAACACCACCTCTGGGGCTGTCAGTGTGTCTCAACCCGACCTGCTGGACAGACCTCAGCAGGTCAGAGAGAGAATGTAATGGATAACAGAGAATAATGGACCTAGGGAAAAAAAAAAAAAAAAAAAACCAGAAAAAAAAAAAAAAAACAGAAAAAAAAAAAAAAACACCAGAGCTGAGGAATCCTGACTCCTTCTTCGATCTCAGGGCTGGAAAAAATGGACTTTCCAACACCTTGGGGTCATCCTGACCACAGAGACTCTGAGAATTAATCTCTAATTTGGCTGTGGAAATAACTTTCCACTCGGCTTGTAGGGCTCCTCCCAGGAGCTGTTCCTGCCCTGTCCCTGCTCCTGCCCTGTCCATGTCCCAGCTCGGTGGTCAGTGATGATCAGTGGCACTGGGCCACCAGCACAAATCTCAAGCCCAGTTCACTCTGGAGCCTCATTCAAGCCAAAATTATCCCTACTCCATATCAGGTTTTATGGCTGTGCCATGCAATGACTCAAGCTAAGGCTTTGTAGGGGAAAATTTCCTCTAAAATAAAAGTTTGTCAATAAAAAGCTCTTTCTAAGCGGCCTCCCACCGCGCCTGCCTCCGGGAGATCCATCAGGAAATGCTGCCTTTGGGGGCTTTCCAAAGGACTCTCCTCTAATAAAAAGTGAACTTATTGACAAGCTTTCCTGGCTGTTCTTTCCCAAGCTTTTGTAAAGATATAATTGTCAAGATGATATAGATTTATTTGGCATCCTGGCTAGACCTGAGAAATTACAGCTGTACCTTCCTGTCAAACTCACACCTTCAGGCAAATTGGGCTGAAATTGGGCCCCAGTGCTCACATGGAAAACTGCAGGAGACAGCATTTCCAGGGCTTGGAATGAGGGGAAAGGGAAAAAAGAGAAGGAAAGAAAAAAAGGAGAAAGAAAGGAAGGGAAGGGAAGGGAAGGGAAGGGAAGGGAAGGGAAGGGAAGGGAAGGGAAGGGAAGGGAAGGGAAGGGAAGGGAAGGGAAGGGAAGGGAAGGGAAGGGAAGGGAAGGGAAGGGAAGGGAAGGGAAGGGAAGGGAAGGGAAGGGAAGGGAAGGGAAGGGAAGGGAAGGGAAGGGAAGGGAAGGGAAGGGAAGGAAGGAAGTTATGTTTTAAGTCAAAAAGGAGAAAAAAAAAGCCCCTCTTTTCCTTGAATGGCCCGGCCTCATTCATCAGCCTCTGGTCCATGTCCAAGGAATGGGGTGACTCAGGTTATAAACTGCACTTTGTAAAAGACAGGAATATTCAGAAAGAACAAGTTCTAAACAGCCCTCTCTGCCTGAAGCCAGACCTGGCCCCACCAGGATGGGGCTGGAGACCCTCCCTGGCTCAGACGTCCCACAGTGAGTAGGCTGTCAAATGGGATCCAAAACATTTCCTTCATTTCCACACCCATCCATGTTCTCATTAGTGAAATACACCTGGAATCTTCATCTCCACCCAGAAATATCCTTCTTTTTAATTCTTTCTGGTGCTGACCCATTCCAGTTTCCCCTGCAGCCCTGGGACCATGGGAGCCCTCCAGAGCTGGTGGGTCCTGGGAATATTTCATCCTGTAGAAAGGAGGGACTGAACCAACCCCTGCCAGGCTTCAGACCATGGAATTTCATGGAGTTTCATCCTTAGCACCTCATCCAGCAAAATCCCAAGGACCTGGTGCTGGATGGAATCAGCACATTCCAGCTGAAGAATCCTGTCCCACTCCCAAATCCAATGAAAGTGATGAAGTTGGCGTGAAATCCCCCCAGATCCCAGATCTCATCCTGCAGCAGTCCCTGACACCTCAGCATTTGCACAGAAATTTGGGATCACCCTGGGAACCTTTCCAAGAGCTGCCCGTGCACAGAACAAAAGAAAACTTTTATCTGCTCTGCTTCTGCCTGAACTTGAGCAACCTTTAGTTAAGATACTTCTGGTGACTCCAGAAAAATTAAGTGGGGAAGAAGTAACTCTGTTCTTTGCCTGCCTTGCTTTTCAAATGATTTTTCTTTCATTTTTTAAAGCACTACCCAAGGCTGTTCTCTGCAAACTTTATCATTCTGCGCAAAACCTGCTTGAAATTCTCTGCTGTTCCTGAGGAATGGTGCAGCACATGGGAGCCTGGGGATTTTAGGCATCCTTGGTGTTTGTTGTTCCAAGGAGCAGGCACTGGGGCAGGGAAATATCCTGCTGCTCCTTGGCCCAGACCTGCTCCATTCCTGGCTCCAGGATTGGAAGTTTCAGCACGTTAATTAATTGTGACCTTGCTCACTGCTCCAGAGAGGCCTGGGGGCACTGCTGGAATGCTCCGCACATTCAAAATATTTGTGGTTTTAATGAAGTTTTGTGGATCTGGATTGGGTTGGTTGGGAAGGGAAGTCCATGAACCACCTCCCTCGAGGCGGAGAAGGTGATGTGGGAAAGATAACTCAGTATTGAAATTATATCTTATCAATTCTGGTTGTTGACATGATCATCTCCACAAGAGATGTTTAGATAGACATGTTTCGGATATTTTTAGTTATTTTATTTATTTTAGTTATTTATTTTACTTATTTAGTTATTTTAAATATTTGTATTATTTATTATGTTATTTTTATATTTTTATTTTTTACATAAGACCTGTTCCTTATGGGCACTCTGGAAAGACCCAGACAGGATGGGGAAGGTGCTCCCTCACCCTGGCACTGCTGAGGCCCCATCTGGGCACTGCTCCTGTTTGTAATCTGGTTTAAGTTGTATCTTCCAACTGCACATCCCTGAGCCCCAAGTTCCCCAAATGAGTCCTGCCCTTATCCCGGGGTGATAAATCAGACACAGGCCACAAAATGAACACCAATTTCTGGGAGACTGATCCTCATCTCAAGCAGTAAAACAGCAAAAGTTTTTCCCTTTCTGCATAAGAGAAAATGGAAAATATATTAAATAAAGATTTTTTTCAGAAAACAGGGATAGCTGGGAGATTGGGAATTGGGAATTACTGGCTGAGCTGGAATTGCCAGAGCAGCTGTGGCTGCCCCTGGATCCCTGGCAGTGCCCAAGGCCAGGCTGGGCACTGGGGCACCCTGGGACAGTGGGAGGTGTCCCTGCCATGGCAGGGGTGGCACTGGGTGGGATTTGAGGTCTCTTCCAACCCAAACCATTCTGGGATTCTGGGATATTGCCCATCATTCCCTGGAGCAGGGCACTGCTTTTCTGGACAGCTCCAGAGCGTTTTACTGATGATCAGTGGGGTCAAACTCTGAGCCAAGAAACGTCTCCAGGCTCTGAATTGAAGTGTTCCCATTAACCAGAGAGATGCATGTGGGTGTGGAACCTCCCAACCCCTGGCCCTCCCCTGGCTGAGCCAGAACAGGACATTCATCAGCTCAATTAATCCTTCCCAGGTGGAAATGCCTCCCAATTAGGCTGCGGTGAGGGATGGAAGCAGAGGGAAATGGCTCTCCTTAATTAGTGCCTGCGAGGAGCCTCTGCAGAGCCATCCCTCACCTGCTGCTGGGGCACATCGCTGGGAGAGGGGCCACAGCCCTGGGCATCCCTGGGAGAGGAGCCACAGCCCTGGGCATCCCTGGGAGAGGGGCCTCAGCCCTGGACATCCTCAGGGAGAGGAGCCACAGCCCTGGACATCCCCAGGAGAGGAGCCTCAGCCCTGGGCATCCCTGGGAGAGGGGCCTCAGCCCTGGACATCCTCAGGGAGAGGAGCCACAGCCCTGGACATCCCCAGGAGAGGAGCCACAGCCTTGTCCTGCTCCTCCCAGGGCAGCCCTGGGGCAGGGAGCATCCCCCTGTCACCACATTTCACTTCCCAGATAAAAGCAAGGCACGATTCTTCCCAAGAATATTTCTGGGAAATATTTCACATTCTCTGAACCTCAGAGAAAGGAAAAACAATTCTTGTCATTAGCTGTGCCTGTGTGTGTGCCACAGCAGAATGCAATGTGGGGATTGTTCACCCACAGTGATGGTGCTTTGGGTTCCTGTCAGGGCCAGGTGTGTGTGTGTGTGTGTGTGTCTGTGTGTGTGTGTGTGTGTGTGTGTGTGTGTGTGTATTCTGGGCAGTGTGAGCAGAGCTGAGTTCTGGACAGATTCAGTTTAGATGTAATGCCATATCATGTAATATAGTATAGAATAATATATATTTATTTTATATATTCTTTTATTTTTATTTATTATTATTTATTTTATTTATCTATATTTATCTATATTTTATACATTAATATATATTTAGATGTAATGTGTAATATATAGTGTAATATAGTATAAAATAATATATATTTATTTTATTTTTATTTTTATTTTTTATTATTTATTTTACTTATATATATTTATACATATTTTATAGATTAATATATATTTAGATGTAATGTATAATATATAGTGTAATATAGTATAGAATAATATATATTTATTTTATTTTTATTTTTATTATTTTTATTTTTATTGATTATTATTTATTTTATTTATTTATATTTATACATATTTTATAGATTAATATATGTTTAGATGTAATGTGTAATATATAGTGTAATATAGTATAGAATAATATAGTATAGAATAATATATTTATTTTATTTTTATTTTTATTTTTATTTTATTTTTATATTTATTATTTATTTTATTTATATATGTTTATACATATTTTATAGATTAATATATGTTTAGATGTAATGTGTAATATAGCAGAGAATAATATAGTATAATAAAATAATTAATTAGCCTTCTGATAAAATGCAGTCAGATGCATCATTCTCTCTCCCCCTCATTGGGGGTGAAAATATCCAATATTCCTCTGGGCAGAGGGGGTCCCCAGCTCCTCCTTGCACTGCTCAGCACCCCAAACCAGGTTGAGGAGTTGGAAAATAAATGTGAGGGAAGTTCTGCAGGAGCTGCTGGTGCTCCTTGGGCAGCTCAGGCCCAGAGTTCCTGCTCCTTGAAGGTAAAAAGCTTCAAGGAAAAAACTTCCCATGCTGTTAGCTCCATATCTTACAGATGTTACAGAGTTTGAATCCGGCTTTCAACACCTCCCATTATCTAAACACACAGAAAAACCCATTTTACAGCCCATCCTAAAGACTGTGTCCAGCTGACTGCTGAAATGCACCTTCCTTCAAATCCAGAGCCACAGCCCTCCCTCTCCAGAGCTCCCAAAAGCTTTCAGCACTGCCCCAGGTCCTGTGGGGGTTCAAAGAGCAATTGCAAGTTCTGCTGGACAGGGGAAAATGCAGGTTCTCCTTTTAAACCCAGCCTGCAGTGAGTGCATTCTCAGATCAGTGCCCTGGAGCTCTAAAAACCCATTTTAGCGCCAGTGTTCATTGGAATGCAGGTGCAGCACCCTGGGCCTTGTGGCTCCGCAGCCTGACTCACATCCCAATTCCAATTAGCTTCACCTCATTAAATGGGAAGCAAGTTTGTTGTCATCTCACCTCAAACAGCTCGAACATTCCTAATTGGGAAAAAAACCCCAAAAAATCCTCCAGTAGGTTCCGTTTCATTTTTAGACCAAAATGAGCCCATTGCTCACTGCTGCCTGGCAGGAGCTGCTCCCTAATTCGGGTGTCAGCCGTGCAGGGGAGCTCATTGCTCACACCAGCGTGGGTGGGAGCTCCTTTGATGTGCAGATCAATCCAATGAGCCAGAAATGTGCAGAAGGCTCCCAGGCTGTCCTGTCTGTGGAACCCAGGACATTGCTCTGGCTGCCCTGGGGCACTCCAGACCCTGGCAGGGGCTCAGAGACCTTGGCACGCAGTCACAGACACCTGTGCCTTTGATTTTAGCCCATGGAAACAATTCCCAGCTTTGTGTGAGGAGTTACAAGCCACAAGGGTTTGAGTAGAATGACAGTGAATTTGTCACAGGGTGAAAATGGAGAATTTTGGGGTTTTTAGAATGGGGGTTCAGGGGGCAAGATGGAGGAATCTGGGCATGTCCTGTCCTTCTCCTTCTTCTTCTTGTCCTTCATCTTCTGCTGTGATGGTGGCACTTCTGGATTGGTTTAGAGTAGAGACAGACTGTCTAACATAGGTGATAGGTATTGGGAAATCATTGTAAATAATGTACTGTCCTTTGATTTTTTACGTTCTTCTAATGTTTACATTCTTGGAACAAACTTTCTCACAATCTTTCTGTAAATAACTCATTGTTTTACATTCTTTTATGGAGGAGGAGAAATTTGATGGGCTGTTGGATCCAGAGGAAGAAGCTGACACTGCCCAGCCAGAATCCTGTGTTTGAATGGAATTTATGCATCATGGATGAGCTGTATGAATATGCAACAGGCTGTTGTTTTTAAGGGTTAATGCTCTGTTAACGTGGGGCCATTTTGGGCTTATTTTGCCCAGAAAGAGGTACCCAGACTGTCCATAACTCTTTGTTTTTATTGTCTTGTATTGTCCTAATCTCAATTGTCCAAATTATTATTACTCTAACTCTAATTTTAATATTTGAAAATTATAATTATCTATTATAAGTATAATAGATAATTATAAATATAAAAATACATACTATATATTTATATATAATTGTATAAATAAAACAAAATAAATTTGTATCCAAGACGTTACAGCAGTCCATTATCCCTGGACTGCAGCATCTTGGGTACAATAAACTGCATTTTGAAGAGCCCCTGGAGTCCCACATCTCTCATTTAGGCTCTTACAGCTGTGCCTGACCATCGCTCCTGCCTGGGTGTGCAAGCACTTCCCGAGGGGTTTCTCCAGTGGCTGCTGCTAATTGGATTGATCAGAGTGCATTGATCAGCCTCCCGCTAATGAAGTGTTGGTGAGGCTGCGGCAGCTCCTGATCTCGGGGATTCTCCTCAGCCTGCTCAGAACTGCTGCCCACAGCTCTCGGGGAAAAACGCCAATCGTTTGTTTTTAAAATTTTAAAAGTTTAATAGTAATAAAATGGTTATAAAAATAGCAATATAATTAGAGTAATAATAATTTGGACAATTTGGATTAGGACAATATGAGACAATAAAAACAAAGAGTTACAGACAGTCCAGGTACCTTTTTCTGGGCAAAATAAGCCCGAAAAAGGCCCCACGTTAACAGAGCATTAACCCTTAAAAGCAACAGCCTGTTGTATATTCATACAGCCCATCCATGATGCATAAATTCCATTCACACACAGGATTCTGGCTGGGCAGTGTCAGCTTCTTCCTCTGGATCCTGACGGCGTCTCCAGGGCTGAGCAGGCAGGAAGAAGTTCGTTTGTGCTGATAATGGAGCAATAAATTCTCTTTCTCTGAAAGATTCAGGTGTCCTGTGACTGCTATCTCACTGCCAGTCCTTTCTTTAGAAAAATATCTTACACGGCATAGTTTCTATTTTAACATTATGTTATAACCTAAAACTGTATTTAACACACTACTTAAGAAAATAAATACAGCATAAGTTTCTAACACAACACATATAATATTCATTGGGAGTACCTTACTCCTCTCTTTTTTAAAAAAGTATCTTACATAACATAGTTTTTATTATTCTATATTTCTATTCTATCATTCTATATTCTATTCTATAGTCTATTCTATTCTACTCCATATTGTATTCTACTTCTATTCTATTGTTCTATGTTCTATTCTATTATTCTATTATTCTATATTTCTATTTTATGTTATGTTATAACCTAAAACTATATTTAACACACTTAGGAAAATTAAGAAAAAATTAAGAAAAATTAACATACTTAAAATTAACACAGCATAACCTTCTAACACAACACATATAATATTCATTTGAATATTTGCCAAAAGCCAATGATAAAATACGCATTTTTCACAACAGGGACAGAATTCCATGGTTGGATCCTGATGGCTGCAATTGCCAGAGCAGCTGCGGCTGCCCCTGGGTCCCTGGCAGTGCCCAAGGCCAGGCTGGACATTGGGGCACCCTGGGACAGTGGGAGGTGTCCCTGCCATGGCAGGGGTGGCTGGGACAAAAAAGAGGTACCCAGACCATCCATAACTTTTTGTTTCTATTGTCTCACATTGTCCTAATCCAAATTGTCCAAATTTTATTGCTCTAATTATATTGCCATTTTTATAACCATTTTATTACTGTTAAACTTTTAAAATTTTTTAAACAAGTGATTGGGATTTTTCACAGCGCACATATAGAATCCATGGGAATATTTCAATAATTATATTGGATAATATATTGGATAATATAATATAATATAATATAATATAATATAATATAATATAATATAATATAATATATATTATAATTATATAATCTTATAATAATACATTGTATAAATA